>NW_024070207.1:57272098-57373596 GCF_014754425.2 Oryx dammah
CTCCTCACCTGAGACTCCCACTTCACCTGTTCCTCCAACATCACCTGAGGCTCTTGCCTCACCTACCCTACCAACCACTGCTCGTCTCTGGGGCTGTGCAGGGAAACTGGGTCTATCCTGTGACTCAGCATCAGGGGCCTGGGGCAGGCAGACAACAACCCAGGGCCCCCCTTTGCCTGGTATTTGCCGGGGGATCAAGCTTCGGCTTAAATACTCGGCAAACTCAACCAAAGCAATCTTTGACCCCAGCTCCTTTCTGAAGACCTTGCCCAGCACTCGGTATCTGCCCAGGGGGCCCAGGGCAGCCTGCACAGCATCCCTGAATTCTTGGTCTTCGCAGTCATTTGGGATGCCCAGGAGGAGCAGAGAGCGCTGCTCATTCACGCCCATCCACCTGCACCAGTCTCGCAGCAGTGCCAGTGGCGTCACCATTTTTGAGGACCTAAGGGTGGGGAAAGTAAGTGATAAAGGGGTACGCACAGACTTTTGAAGTGTGGAAATAGGCTTGTGCATGCAAAGGGGAGAGAATAATGTTTGGGCCACACAGCCCACCCCACTGCCCCTCACAGCAGCAGCTTGGAGCACTGCCCCAACCTGTTTTGTTTGGTTGGTTTTAGGAAACTTTTCTGATAAATGTATTTACAAAACAAGCCACAAAATTCTGTAAAACAATATATATATATTTACAAAACAAAACATTTTCTACATTTCTGGCATCAGTTTTAGGAAGTTGCCTTTTTCCCAAGGAATTTTTCAAGTTTTTTAGCATAATTTTTTCTATCATAGCCATATATTCTCTTTTTAATGTACATCTGACCTGTAGTGTTAGCCCTCTTTCATTCCTAATATTGGTGTTTAGCATTCTTTGTATTTTTCCTTGATTCGTCTTTCTAGGGCTTTCTCAGTTTCAAACATATGGCTTGGTTTATCGTGTCCATAATTTGCTTTCTATCACCAACTTCCTCTCTTAGCCCAATTATTACTTCAGTCAACTCATTTTATGCTTCCTTCGCTCTTCTTCTTCTAGCATCTCTATAGGGACTGTTAGGTCACTGATTTTATGTCCTCACTCTTCTCTAACATAAGAATTTAGAGCAATACATTTTCCTCCTATTGCTTCTTTAGCTGCCTCCCACTAATTTGGGTAAGTTGTGTTTTTTCATTATTCAGTTTGAAATATTTTCTAAGCCCCTTTGTGATTTTTTTTTCTTCAATCCATGGATTTCCCAGTATTTAAAGATATATTATCATTACTTACATCAAATAAAATTCCCCTGTGGTAAGAGAACTTATCATGTAAAATTACAATACTTTTAAATTTAGGTGTGGTGTATCCCGGTGAATGTACAAAGCACCCTCGTGAAGAACCTGTATTTTGTGTGGAGACCAGGGCCCCGCCCCTCCCATCACTGCAATTCTGGCGACCTGGAACCTCTCCGTCCCTAATACAGTGCGCCAGAGCACCCCCCACCCAGAACCCCCACAAATCCATTTGCCACGGCAAACAGCCTCCACCAGATCACAGCAGCTCCAGTGCCGCCAGTCTCAGCCTCACTCACCCGACTTGGCCAGGCGGCTCTTCCTCGCCCCCTTCAACTCCACTCCCCTACCCTGCCACTTGGCGGTGCTCTCCTCTAGGCCCTGGAAGCAGGGCGCCCCCACATGTTTAGAAATCAGACTTCCCTCTCACCTCCCCACACCGGGGAGTCCTCCCACAAGCACTATCTCACACTATCTCACCCACGTAGAGACTGCCCCTCTTGCCTCCCCCGCAGAAGGGAGCCAGAGCTCCCTTCCGGCCACCAACGTCCTCTCCCCCCCCCCCGCCCCGCCCCCTGCAGAGCTGGTACCTCCCCTAACGGTTTCCAAACCACATCCACGAGGCCACGCGATCCACCCCTCCCCTCAGCCCCTTCCTTCCACCACAGGGGGCAGACATTAGCCCTTCCCTCATGTTCCCCTCATGTTTCAGCATGGGGGACCCCCTCTCACATCCTCCCCACTCCCTCAGCCAGTAGTACTCTCTTCTGGCCTCCAAAGTAGGCCTCACCCACTCAGCAGGAAGCCCTTCCTTCTGAGACCCCCACAAGTTTAACCATTAGCCACCCCCCTCTGCACCCCCAAACCAAAAGGCCCCCCACCAGCCACCCTGGCAGCCAGCGGTCCTCCCCTCAGAACCCCTACACTGAGGAAACCCTTCCCTTAGCCCCTCTGAAGCCTGCCGCTGTCTGCGGCCTCACCCGGATTCCCAATCTAGTATGTGTTGGCCCTCCCCCACACCTCCACTCCTTGCTGGGCCAGCTAAGGGACCCCCACCCGGGACCCCTGGTAACTGCGGAGTCCAGACCACAGCAAAGTCCCCGCCTGTCTACTTACTTCCTCCGACTCTGTAAACGACTCTCGAATCCTTCTCAGAAGGGTCTGAAGACCTCGGCTCAGCAGCGCAGCCAGGAACGGTGCAGCGCACTATCCCGAGCCCTCTGTGCGAATGCCACCTGGGTTTCTGCCGTGCTCCCGGAAGCCCCCGGAAGATGAGGGGGAAAGTTCTAGGCAGCTGTTTACGAGGAAAATGATTGGATGAGAAACGCACGAGAGGAGGCTCTTTGCTACTGTATCAATAAGCGGTGAGCACTAAAGACTTGATGTTCCAAGGCCTGGCGCACCGGGAAGCAAAGATGGCTTCCCTGATGGCGCAGATGTTAAAAAAAAAAAATCTACCTGCAATGCGGGAGACCTGGGTTCGATCCCTGGGCTGGGAAGATCCTCTGGAGAAGGACACGACTGAGCGACTTTCACGTCACTTCATTTGCTTTCCACCAATCAAAAGGTCTCCCTGCAAGGCAGCTGAGTTGCAAAAGTAAACTTGCAGATGGAAAACCCATCGCTGGCAAATTGGTTAATTTCTCTTTATGTGCATGTTAAGTTGCTTCAGTCGTGTCTGGCTCTTTGCAACCCTATGGACTATAACCCGCCAGGCTCCTGTGTCCGTGGGGATCCTCCAGGCAAGAATACTGCAGTGGGCTCCCATGCCCTTCTCCAGGGAATCTTCCCAACCCAGGGATCGAACCTGCACCTCTTAGTCTCCTGCATTGGCAGGCAGGTTCTTTACCACTAGTGCCACCTAGGAAGCCTGTTATAGTTCATCTTATACTGTGACTGATAATTTCATAATGCTGTTCTGTATATTACTGATTTTTGTCTAGTTTTATCAACTAGCCATCTTCTCTCATGGTAGAAACAGGATGAGGGAACTCTCTGGTGTCCCTTTTATAAAGTCACTAATCTCTTTAGTTAGGGTTCCACCCTCGTGGGCTAATCACTTCCCAAAGGCCCCACCTCCAAATCTCATTGCTTTGGGGGTTAGAATTTAATAGGTGAATTGGTGGGGCGTTTACAAACATTCAATACATAGCACTGTCTGTTCATCAATTTTTGTCCTTATGTTCCCTTTTTTCCTGCCTGAGGTAATAATTTCATAAAGGCTTTTAGCTTTCTCTCTTTTTATTTATTTATTTTAATTTGAAGATAATTACTTTGAAGTGTTATCATGGTTTTCGCCATGCATAAATATGAATTGGCCATAGGTATACATGTGTCCCCTCCATTCTGAAATCTCCTCCCACCTCCCTCCCCACGCTATCCCTCCAGGCTGTCACCTTTCTCTTGAATCAGCATTAAGCTGAGTGGACTTAACACTGATGCTGATCTTGCATTCAGACACAGATATTTCTCTTTCTCTAGCTCCTCCATCACTTTTTCACACTTCTGCCATATTATTGTTTACATCATCGACACAGCTAACTTCACATGTTCCATGATTTTGTCATAATGCTTTAGAATCATGCCAATGGTTGAATGAGTCATGTTATAAGAACAAGTGACGTCTACCACCTCTCACCTTGCTCCCTCTCTCCATTATTTTCACTTTTGTTTCCATCGTTATCACTTGGCACTTCTCAGTACCGGCTACATCGCCACTGCTTTTATGATTGAGTCTGGGCATCCTGGGCTTGAAATATAGATACCGTACTCCATACAGTACTGTACAGTAAAGTACACCAAAGTACATCCACTTGTAGAGGGTGCTCACACATGACAATGTACACCAGAAACAAGCTAACTTACATGATTGGACATGTGAATATACATTCACATCTTTGAAAGTTCCCCACTTGAATGCTCTTCTGTAGGGAACTTATTGGATATCTTTAATTTTTCACTGCCTGATTGTGGTTAACATTGTACCACTTCACATAAATGTACGGACATTTCTACAATATAATTTACAATATTGTGATGTTTTCTGCCATGCATATATATGAATCGGCCATAGGTGTCCCCTCCATCCTGAGCCCTCATTCCCGCTCTACCCCATCTTTTATGCTGTAGTTACCATGTATATTATATCTACATGGATTATAAACCTTACAATATACTTGCTATTACAACTTTTTTTTAACTTTTTATTTTTACTTTATTTTACTTTACAATACTGTATTGGTTTTGCCATACATTGACATGAATCCGCCATGGGTGTACATGAGTTCCCAATCCTGAACCCCCCTCCCACCTCCCACCCCATATTACAACTTTTAATAGTCATATGTATAATAAAGAAATTAAGAGCAAACGAGTATTTTTTTTAATGTTTAAATGTCTTTTGTTGCTGTTCAGTCACTAAGTCGTTTCCGACTCTTGGCGACCCCATGGCTTGCAGCATGCCAGGCTCCTCTGTCCTCCACTATCTCTTGGAGTTTGCTCAAATTCATGTCCATGTTTAAATGTTTACACCCATATTTACCATTTCTGGTGTTCCTCATCTCTACCCAAAGACCAAGATTTCCCTCTACTATCATATTTCTTCATGTGGAAAGATATTCTTTAGCATTATTTTAGTACAGATCTATTGGTGAATTTTCTTAGCTTTCATTTGTCTCAAAAGGTACTTATTTCACCTTCATTCTTTTTTTTCCACTTTATTTTTAAATTTTTTATTGAAGTATAGCTGATTTACAATGTTGTGCCAATCTCTGCTGTCCAGCAAAGTGACTCAGTTATACACATATATACATTCTTTTTTATATTCTTTTCCATTATGATCTATCACAGGATATTGAGTATAGTTCTCTGTGCTCCGCAGTAGGACCTTGTTTTTTTAATTATGTATTTTAATTGGAGGCTAATTACTTTACAATATTCTGGTGGTTTTTCCCGTACATTGACATGAATTAGCCATGGATGTACATGTGTTCCCCATCCCAAACCCCACTCCTACCTCCCTCCCCATCCCATCCTTCTGGGTTGTCCCAGTGCACTGGCTTTGAGTGCCCTGTTTTATGCATCGAACTTGGACTGGTCATCTATTTCACATATGGTATGTGCTGAGTTGTTAAGTTGTGTCCAACTCTGCTACCCTGTGGACTGTTGCCCACCAGGCTCAGACTTTGTCCATGGGATTTCCTAGGCAAGAATACTGGAGTGGGTTGCCATTTCCTTTATCACATATGGTAATATCACATATGTAATATCACATAAATTATCACATATGGTAATATCATAAATTATCACATATGGTAATATACATGTTTCAATGCTATCCTCTCAAATCATCCCACCCCTGCTTTCTCCCACAGAGTCCAAAAAGAACAGAGTCTGTTCTTTATATCTTTGTCTCTTTTGCTGTCTTGTGTATAGGGTCATTGTTACCGTCTTTCTAAATTCCATCAGTTCAGTTCAGTTGCTCAGTCATGTCCAACTCTGCAACCCCATGGACTGCATAAATTCCATAAATATGCGTTAATATACTGTATTGGTGTTTTTCTTTCTGACTTACTTCACTCTGTATAATAGGCTCCAGTTTCGTCCACCTCATCAGAACTGATTCAAATGTGTTCTTTTTCATAGCTGAGTAACATTCTGTTGTGTAGATGTACCACAGCTTTCTTATCCACTCATCTGCCGACGGTCATCTAGGTTGCTTCCATGTCCTGGCTATTGTAAACAGTGCTGGGATGAACATTGGGGTACACGTGTCTCTTTCAATTCTGGTTTCCTCAGTGTGTATGCCCAGCAGTGGGATTCCAGGGTTGTATGGCAGGTCTGTTTCCAGTTTTTTAAGGAATCTCCACACTGTTCTCCATAGTGGCTGTCCTAGATTGCGTTCCCACCAACGGTGTAAGGGTTCCCTTTTCTCCTTGTTGTTTATGCATCCTAAATGTAATTGCTTGCCATCAGGTTTGGCCTTTGTCTGTCACTCCCTTAGTGTCTGGAGTTTGGAGGACACCATTCAAGGCTCCACACACCCCCCAGGCCACCTCCCACCACTGGCTTGGGCCCTCCCTCCTTCCTGAGGCTTGGCTTCGCCCTGGACCACTTTTCCAGGCCCCTTCCCCACTGGGATCCCTGGGACTCACTGCAGAGTGGCTGAATCAGGGCTTGCTGCCTTCAGGGCCCTGTCTCTGCCTGCACCCGCCCCACTCACTCCTGCCACAATAAGGAGAGGTGGGTGGAGGAGAGACAGAGTAGGATGGGCCTGGGTGGATTGCTTTTGGAGCTGCCAGGTGCATCCACAGATTTCTGTTACATGACTTTCTCTAGGCTGGGCATGTGTTTGAAATTCTCAATTAAAAAAAAAAACTGGGAAACCTTCTGGGGACGGCATCTAGAGGCATTCATGATGGTGCCTACAATACAGCCTCTAACAAAACCAGGCTGTCTCGAACCCCTGGTAATAGAATTGTTTATACCAAGAAGGTTGGGAAAGCACCAAAATCCATGTGTGGTGTGTGCCCAGGCAGACTTAGGGGCGTTCGTGCTGTGAGACCTAAAGTTCTCATGAAGTTGTCTAAAATGAAGAAACATGTTAGCTGAGCCTATGGTGGGTCCATGCGTGCTAAATATGTCCATGACAGAATCAAGCACCCTTTCCTTTGAGTAGAAGATTGTTGTGAAAGTGTTGAAAGCACAAGAACAGAGTCAGAAAGCTAAACAGGACATTAAGGAAGTCTCTTCTATTGTTGGATTGCTCCCCACCCTGAAAAGTTTTTTTTTTTAATGAATGGTTATTAAATTCTACCAAAATCTCTTTTTTTGTTTTTTGCATTTGGCAAAATAATGATCACATGGTTTTTCTCCTTTATTTCATTAATATGGCTGATTTTATTGATTGCTTTCCTACTTTTTCTAAACTTAAATGATCTCAAATAGTTTATGGATTCAATTTGCTAATATTTTATTTAGAATTTTTGCTTTTGTGTTTATAAGAGAGATTGGCTCATAATTTTCCTTCCTTGTAGCATCCTCTTTGTGGGCCTGAGTTTTCTTTGCAAAAAGATTTTTTTAATACAAAGAAAATTACTGTAATATAAGATTTTCTATTTAAAAAAGTCTAAATAAAAAATGAAGCATTTGTAAGAAAAAAATTAAAAAGCCTCAAAAAACCAAAAACTGGAAAACTTATAGAGGGAAATGAATCTCCTGATACATGCTGAGGACACTCAGCCATTCTACAGTGTGGCGGATGTGGGGTGCACTCCAAGAGGCTCCCGCCCCACCTCAGGCTTTCACTCCCTCCTTCTGTGAATGTTGGATGCCAAGGCTCTCTAAGAATTGCCCAAAACCACAAAAGCTGCCTTCCCCAAGGTTGAGCTTAGCACACATCTCATTACTAGTTGCTAATGTGGGATACAAACGTCCAGCCCCTTGCATCAACTGGCTCAATCCATTCCCTAGTGGATGAGTTTCCTACAGATCCAAAAATAAATAACCACAAATCAGGTGGCTTAAAACAAGAGGAATTTATTCTCCTGGCTCTTGAGGCCAGAAGCCCCAAATCAAGGTGCCAATAGGGCCGTGCTCCCTCCAAAGGCTCCAGGTTCCTTGCCTCTTTCATTTTGTGGGGCTCCAGGCATCCTTTGGCTTGTGGTTGCATCCCTCCAGTCTCTATGTTTGTCTTCATGTGGCTTCTCTTCTGTGTGCGTCTCTCTCTCCTCTTCTGTCTCTTATAAGGACACTTGTCATTGGATTTAGGGCTCACCTGATTTCATGCAAAGATGGACTCAATAAAGGACAGAGATGGTATGGGCCTAACAGAAGCAGAAGATATTAAGAAGAGGTGGCAAGAATACACAGAACTGTACAAAAAAGATCTTCACGACCAAGATAATCACGATGGTGTGATCACTCACTTAGAGCCAGACATCCTGGAATGTGAAGTCAAATGGGCCTTAGAAAGCATCACTACAAACAAAGCTAGTGGAGGTGATGGCATTCCAGTTGAGCTATTTCAAATCCTGAAAGATGATGCTGTGAAAGTGCTGCAATCAATATGCCAGCAAATTTGGAAAACTCAGCAGTGGCCACAGGACTGGAAAAGGTCAGTTTTCATTCCAATCCCAAAGAAAGGCAATGCCAAAAACTGCTCAAACTACTGCACAATTGCACTCATCTCACATGCTAGTAAAGTAATGCTCAAAATTCTCCAAGCCAGGCTTCAGCAATACGTGAACGATGAACTTCCAGATGTTCAAGCTGGCTTTAGAAAAGGCAGAGGAACCAGAGATCAAATTGCCAACATCCGCTGGATCATGGAAAAAGCAAGAGAGTTCCAGAAAAACATCTATTTCTGTTTTATTGACTATGCCAAAGCCTTTGACTGTGTGAATCACAATAAACTGTGGAAAATTCTGAAAGAGATGGGAACTGGTGACCTGCCTCTTGAAAATCCTATATGCAGGTCAGGAAGCAACAGTTAGAACTGGACATGGAACAACAGGCTGGTTCCAAATAGGAAAAGGAGTACGTCAAGGCTGTATATTGTCACCCTGCTTATTGAACTTATATGTGGAATACATCATGAGAAATGCTGGGCTGGAAGAAACACAAGCTGGAATCAAGATTCCCAGCAGAAATATCAATAACCTCAGATATGCAGATGACACCACCCTTATAGCAGAAAGTGAAGAGGAACTAAAAAGCCTCTTGATGAAAGTGAAAGAGGAGAGTGAAAACGTTGGCTTAAAGCTCAACATTCAGAAAACGAAGATCATGGCATCTGGTCCCATCACTTCATGGCAAATAGATGGGGAAACAGTGGAAATAGTGTCAGACTTTGATTTTTTTGGGCTCCAAGATCACTACAGATGGTGATTGCAGCCATGAAATTAAAAGACGCTTACTCCTTAGAAGAAAAGTTATGACCAACCTAGACAGCATATTGAAAAGCAGAGATATTACTTTGCCCACAAAGGTCCGTCTAGTCAAGGCTATGGTTTTTCCAGTAGTCATGTATGGATGTGAGAGTTGGACTGTGAAGAAAGCTGAGCGCCGAAGAATTGATGCTTTTGAAGTGTGGTATTGAAGACCCTTGAGAGTCCCTTGGACTGCAAGGACATCCAACCAGTCCATTCTAACGGAGATTAGTCCTGGGTATTCTTTGGAAGGACTGATGATAAAGCTGAAACTCCAGTACTTTGGCCACCTCATGCGAAGAGTTGACTCATTGGAAAAGACTCTGATGCTGGGAGGGATTGGGGGCAGGAGGAGAAGGGGACAACAGAGGATGAGATGGCTGGATGGCATCACCAACTCGATGGACATGAGTTTGAGTGAACTCTGGGAGTTGGTGATGGACAGAGAGGCCTGGAGTGCTGCAAATCATGGGGTCGCCAAGAGTCGGACATGACTGAGTGACTGAACTGAACTGAACTGAACTGAACTGAATCATCCAGAATGATCTCATGTTGAGATTCTTAATTTCATCACATCTGCACAAGACCCATTTCCCAGAAAACTCACATTCACAGGTTCTGGAAGTTAGGGCGTGCACATATCTTTTAAGGGGCTACCCTTCACCCCATTATACCTCTAAGACTAGGTCCAGGCTTATCTAGCCAGACTCCTGGTGAGAAGACAAGAGGGGGCATCAGAACCTGCAAGCAGGGACCACAGGGGACCTCCCTGCCTCTGATCCATGGACGGGGCCCTGAAGCTATACTGCATTTGGCCTCCTGAGAACCCTGCTCCCCAAGGCCAGAAGCACCCAAGTCGGGGGATCCCAGCTTTCCTCCTAAACCAGGGTCAGGCAGCTGCTGTCCTGGGAGCATCAGCATGGGGAGGGCTTCTCGCTGCAGTCCTGTGCTCTGCTTGTGGAAGGAAGGGTCCCCACTTCATGCTTAATTCCCATTGACCAGGGCCAGGAGAGACAGAACAGGCAGTCCTGGTGTTTTTTGTTGTGGATTTTCTTCCACAGCCTTTTTCCTATTCTTAACTTTGGGAGGAACTCATCATGACCAAGGGCAGGCATGTGCATTCAGCTGTGGATTCCAACCCCAGTCCTGTGGGAAAATGCAGATTCCAAGGCCCTGGGGGACCCAGGGAAAGACCAAAGCATGCAGTAGCTCTTCCCTACTCCTCCGTCCCTGCCCACTGGTCTCCCCAAATCCCCTCTCACTGCCCCCCACTTTCTTAGCTTCACCCTTCTGCCTCAAATGGGCTGGTCCCTTACTTGCATGCTGTGGCTGAGCCACTTGGTGCTGACTGCCCTCCCCCCCAGGGATTCTGTGAGCCCCAGATGGATGGACTGATGGAAGGATGGACAGACGGACAAAAAGTAAAGCCCTGCAGTCTTGAGACATGGTGGTGGGGGATGGTCTTGGACTGGCTGCGACCCCCAGGGTCTCTAAGCAGCCCAGACTGAAAGCGGAAGTGCCCCGGGTGACACAAGGAGCCAAGCCAGACCCCCCGCGGAGCACGCCGAGGGTGGATGCGGGGCTGGGCCTCCCTCCCGCTGTGCCGCGCATGCTCCGTGCCCCCCCCCACCACGCCCCATCCCACTCCGCGCTGCCCGGGCCCTGCTAGGGCCCCGGGCCCCAGCAAGTTGGTGCTGAACAGACGGACTGCTGTGCAGGACTCGCCTCCCGCACCGCACCCAGAGGTAAAGTCAAGCCCCGTCGCCCCCTGAGGGTGGTGCCCTGGAGGGCTGCTAGGAGGTGGTGGCCTTGGCCTTGGGCTTTCTCCAAGGAAGGGATGGGGGCGCGGTGGCGGGGGGGGGGGGGGGGAACAGAAGGACGGCTCAGAAGCCCGCGAGCCAGGTCTCAGCAGGTGGTTAGGGACGCCCTGGGAGGCGGCGAGCGCGGAGAGCTGACGAACAAGCCCTCGGGGCTTCCCTCCCCCCTTCCTCTTGGTTTCTCTCTTTTGACTGCGGTTCGCCGCTAACTCTAGGGCTGCTCGGAGAGCGTCGCGACGCGGGTAAGTTTGGATTTTGCGCCTCTGCGTCAGGTCGTGGCACTCCCGCCCAGGGACACTCAGCCAACCGTCCGCGAGCGTGAGCCCCTGAGGGTCCCCGGACGGGGCCCCTGCAGTTCTCGGGGGGTGGGGCGTTGTGTCCCTGAATGGTGAGGGATGTTAGCGGGGCCGAGCAC
The DNA here is from genome assembly GCF_014754425.2 of Oryx dammah. NCBI lineage: Eukaryota > Metazoa > Chordata > Mammalia > Artiodactyla > Bovidae > Oryx > Oryx dammah. Next base: position 57,283,519 of record NW_024070207.1, read on the forward strand.
TCCCGGAGAAGGTGCGAAAAGAGGAAGCCAGGGGCCGAGCGGCAAAGCGTGATGGGCTCCTGACAGAGGTAGCGGTCCCAGCCCTCCTGCCCCCAGACAGCGGCCAGGCACTCCCGGGCGCCAGGCTGCAGCGGGCACTGCAGATCCAACCTTGGGGAACAAAACCCGCAAAGTCCTGCTGGGGGCGGGGTGGGGGGGGGTCCGATTCTAGTGGCAAGAAATGGGCAAGAAACAGTCAACGTTTGTGATTAAGAATCACAGAGTCAATGTATGGCCAAAACCACTACAGTATTGCAAAGTAATTAGCCTCTAATTAAAATAAATAAGTTAATTTTAAAAATAAGCAAACAGAAAAGAATCACAGAGTATGTTAACCAGTGCTAAGTGCTGCGGGGCATAAATAGAGAAGAGAGGTCGGGTGCGGGTTTAAGCAGTGTGGTTAGAAGGCAACCTTTCAGAAAAACTGAACGGAGGTGGAAGATCGTTGGGGCCAGAGGCAACAGCCAGTGCAAAGGCAAGAGCCACTCTCGGCTAGTGTGGAGCAGAAGAGGGCAAGGTCCAGAAGCTCCTCCACATGAGTGAGATAGGCACTCCATGAAGGCCTGGGAGCAAGTGGCATCTCTCTGTTCCCCACCCCCACCCCCACCCCCGCAAAGAGCAGAGCCTGGAGACCCGGGTTGCGAGGTTGCTCCCAGAGGCCTTTGCTGGCCCCGAGCAGCTCTCAGACTGGTCCTCAGGCCTTTCCCCTGGGTGGCTGGCAGGTGACACGGATCTCCGGGAAGGCTGCCTGGCACTGAGTGGAGGCACTTGGGGTCTTGAATCACCAAAGCCCAGAGGAAGTTCCAGCAGGGCACAAGGGGGCCAACCCTAGTGGCCCTGTGCGCGCCTCTCGGTGGACGACAAAGCCCCAATTCCCTGACGCGCCCTCAGTGGGACTGCTGCATGCCTTCCCTGGTGTTTGTTTCTGTTTTCTTTTTCTGGGGAAATAGCCCCATCTCGTGGTCTTCAGAAGACATCAGCACTGAAGCCCTCTGCTTCTTCCTCTGGGACCCACGTTTCCACCTCTCTCCATCCTGTGGCCCCCAGCCAGGCTCAGCTAGTGACGGGGAGTCTGCCTCCCCTCTGTGGGGTGGAGCAGCCTGGAAGGGGCTACCGGGTTCCCCAGACTCCTAGGACCTTCCCAGCTCCTTGCCCCAAGTGCTGCTATCTGAGAGGCCCTCACCTGCATAACCTGGTGTCCTATCTCAGGGAAACCTGAGCCCCGGGGCCTAGAATCATCCTTCAGCTTCTCCCCTACTCTGGAGAGGCCAAAGTGTCTCGGGAGAAGTCTCCCTCCAGTTCTGCAAGCTCCTTCCATATCTTTTCTTCCATTCCTGCTTGAGAAGGTCACACTGTTCCTGCCTGGGGCTTTTAGGGTGTTAGGGTCTGTGAAAAGGACTTTCCTGTAGCTCAAATGGTAAAGAATCTGCCTGTGATGCAGGAGACCCTGGTTCAGTCCTTGGGTCGGGAAGATCCTCTGGAGAAGGGAATGGCAATCCACTCCAGTGTTCTTGCCTGGAGAATTCCATGGATAGAGGAGCCTGGCGGGCTATAGTTCATGGGGTGGCAGAGTTGGACACGACTGAGCAACTAATACACACACACACAGGATCTGTGAGCACAGGGCTTGTCATGTTTCTTTCCAGGATTTGAAACTATGCTGCCAGTGGGGTGCTAGGTCCCAAGGATAGACGCTGCTGTGTGTAACCAGCTTGCTGGCTGGCACCTCTGATGCACCTTGTGGTACTGAACTTAAGCATTGGTCTCCGTCCACCATTGAACTGTCCGTGACGTGTTTCTCTTGGGCAGTCACAGTTCAAGTGTCTTCTCTCTTGTTGGGATATGGGATTAGAGAAAAAGAGAAAACACCTCTTCCTTTCAGTTTTTCTGTGTTTTTCAAAATGGATGGTGACCTGGCAGTACGGTCATGATAGAGACAAAAATAAGCTTGTGATGTGTTTGAAAACAATTTGGCACTAGTCTGAAAACCCTTGCTAATATCAGTATTACACACACACACACACACACACACCCCTTCAGCTTATGCAGGCCTCTCAGTGCACACACACACACACACACACACACACCCCTTCAGCTTATGCAGGCCTCTCAGTGAATGATGGTGGTTTCCCAGTGAACATGGTCACCAGTAGCGACTTCCAAACATTTTGATCACCCCGAAAAGAAACTCTGTCCTCATGAAGCAGTCACCCCACCCCACCCAATCCCAGCCCCTGGCTCTCTGACTCCCTGGATCTACCTATGATTCTCTGGATATGTCATATGTTTTATAAGATCTAAAGTTTTTTTTATAGTGAGCTACAGAACAGTGGCACTCTGGAGAGATGACAGGCAGAAGAAGGGGTGTGTGCCGTGGGAAGGCGCACCTGATGGGGTAGCTAGTGTCCACAAGGTCCCTAGGCGGTGGCTAGTTTGAATGGTTTCTCAGGCTGTAGGACACAGGGACTGTCCTAGCTGTCTGGTACCTGGCCCCAGAATGTGAGACTTCAATAAGTGGGACTTGGGCCATGGGTTTAGTGGCCCAGGAGAGAGGGGCCCTGATATGGGAGGCCAGTGGGGTGGGAGCTTAGCAAACTGCCTGAGAAGGTGAAAGGAAAAGAGATTTTCTCTTTTTTTCACAATACTTTAAATATTTTTAAATTTATTTATTTTAATTGGAGGAAAAGAGTTTTTAGTCATAATCTCAAAGCTCGATCAAGAAAGCTCTTATGAAATCTTATCTTGCATCATATAAATAGAATCATACAGTAGTTGTTGTTGTTCAGTTGCTCAGTCGTGTTTGACTCTTTGCGACCCCATCAACTGCAGCACACCAGGCTTCCCTGCCTTTTACCATCTCCTGGAGTGTGCTCAAACTTGTGTCCATTGAGTCGGTGATGCCATCCAACCATCTGTCGCCTCCTTCTCCTCTTGCCCTCAATCTTTCCCAGCATCAGAGTCTTTCCCAGTGAGTCAGCTCTTTGCATCAGGTGGCCAAAATATTGGAGCTTCAGCTTCAGCATCAGTCCTTCCAGTGAATATTAAGGGTTGATCATGCAGTATGTGGCCTATTGTGTCTGTGTCTGGTTTTTTTCACTTGGCATCATGACACCAGGTTCACCCACATGGTAGAGTGGATCAGTATTTCATTCCCCTTTGTGGCCAAATAATGTTCCATCTTTGTCTAGACCATGGTTGGTTTTCCACTCTTCTGTTGATAGACACTTACTTGGGTTGTTTCCACCTTTTGGAGATTATGAATTGTTCTGCACTTAATTCACATGGGTGGACAAGTTGTTGTTGTTTTTTTCTTTTCATGGACAGGTTTCTTTCTCTTTTTTTGGTGGACAAGTTTTTGTGAAAACATGTTTTCAATTCTTTTGAGCATATACTCAGGAGTGGAACTACTGGGCCTGATGATAACTATGTTCACTTAATAAGAAACTACTGAACTGTTTTCCCTTTTAACTTCAAACACTGTCAAGCAAATGGACAAGTAGACTAGTCTAACCAAGCACAGTACCCACCTCCCAGGGTTAGCAGTGGCCTCCAGCTTGCCTTATGTGCTTGTTTCCCTCCCTCACTCTCTCTTCCTCCCTCCCCCTCTTTCCTTCTCTGTTTCTTTTGTTTTCATTAAAATACTAGAAAGTCACTTCACAAGCCCTGTTCTCCCCAAATGGTTCACTGTGCATCTCTTGAGAAAGACATTTTCTTCCCTAACCCAGGGGCCACGATTCACTCACCATGTGGACAGCAGTCGCCCCACTCTCACCCCCCAACTCCCTCTTTGATTCCTCTTTGGTTCATGCTAGCATGTCATCAGGGACTCCCACTGCACTTGGCTGTTGGCCACTTAACTCTTTTTTCATCCAGAACAATCTCCCTTCCCAGCCTCCTCTTTCCCATGTGACACTAATTTGCAGAGAAAACCAGGAAACAGCCCACCTTCTGGATCAGTGCTGGCTGCTCCATTGTGGTGCCTTTAACCGGTCCCTCCATCCCAAGGTCCTTTGTAAACCAGAGACTGAGTCCCAGGGCAGCATAGAATCAGGTGAAGCTTTGGCAGGAGCCCTACTGAGCACTTCCGCCAAGGGAATGGACATCCCACCTCTGGGGGACATCCCAGCTCTGTCCCACCATTAGGTTCACTTCATCTCTTGTAACCAGCAGTAAATAGGGAAGACATTCTGACATCATGTGGCCAGCAGCCCTCATCATTTCACCTCATGGTTTTGTTGCAGGTAAGGGGACCCCTTCCAGAGCCCGAGAGTGGGCTCTTGTCTAACACTCAGAAATGAATTATTCAAGGAGACACACATCCTGAGACTTTACTGAGACTTTACAAGAGATTTTACTGAGAAGGGGCACCCAGGCAGAGAGCAGTAGGGTAAGGGAACCCAGGAGAAATGCTTGGCCACGTGGCCTGCAGTCTCAGGTTTTATGGGTGGGATTGGCTTCCGGGTTGTCTTTGGCCAGTCATTCTGACTCAGGGCCCTTCCTGGTGGCACATGCATTGCTTAGCCAAAATGGATTCCTGCAAAGAGGATCCTGGGACATGTGACATCTCCTTTTGGCCTTTTCCGAACTGTTCTGGTTGGTGGTGGCTTGTTGGTTATGTGTTCCTTACCAGGACCTCCTGTCGTAAAATAACTCATGCAAATGGTTATTGTGGTGCCTAAGATTTTTATCCTATTTTTCCAATTTCTGCCATTTTCCCCCTTGAAGTTAGCTCTAGTTCTGACTCTTCTTACTGCTCCTTTGAAGGTACTATATCTCCTCCTTACTCTTTCTCCCCCATGCTGGTTGTAAAGTTTTTTCTTTTTCTTTGGTTTTCATCAGTAAACTATGTTGTGCCTTCATATAATTTTTCTTTTTTTATTATACGAATTTTCTTCATATAATTCTTTCTTTCATGTATTTCTCTGGCTTGATATTCTTAGAGCTTCTTAAATCTGTTGGTTAATACCTTCCTCTTATATTTAGAAAATCTTGTAAACGTTTGTTCGGATCTGTTCTCTGCATAGATCTTCAGTTATAGTGTTTCGTATGTCTCTTATTGGTCTTTTCTGTTTTTCCACTTTTTTGTTTTTTAATGTCTGGGCTTTTATTTATGGTATTTTGTATCGACATGTCATCCAATTCAAAATTCTGACTTTTGTGTTACTCTCCTGTTGGTGGTGGTTTAGTTGCTAAGTCGTGTCTGACTCTTTGTGACCCCATGGTCTGTAGCCTGCCATGCTCCTCTGTCTGTGGGATTCTCCAGGCAAGAATACTGGAGTGGGTTGCCATTCCCTTCTCCAGAGGATCTTCCCGACCCAGAAATCGAACCCTGGTCTCCTGCATTGCAGGCAGATTCTTTATCAACTGTGCTATGAGGGAACCCCTATCTCCTGTTAACACCATTTATTGAGCTCACTTTAGACATTTCAGTTAAAGAATATCCTTTTGATTCTATTCTGATACAGACATTAATTGCCTAGGGAAATATGCCATCTTTTCATGTATTTTTTCCATCTCTTTCACTGTTTTCTTTAACATATTAATTATATTTTAATGTCTTAGTTTGTTAACTCAAATATGTAAATTGCTTATTTGGTTCTGTTTTGTGTTGTTTTTCTTCTTTTTGAGATTTGTTCTTAGGGTCCTATTTCTTGGTAATGTATTTATTTTTAGTTAAATGCTAGAAATATAAATAATCCTGCAGTATCTACAATTAAATGTTAATTTAATTCATATTTTAGAATCTTTAAAATTACAGATACTCCTGAAGATTATATCTTCCCCTGGAAAAGTTTCACCCTTTCTTCGCTAGGTTGATAAAATGGAAGTTGGCCCCCTTAATTCAGGCAGATACTGAATGGAGTGCAGGTTGGGTTTTGTTTTAGTAAGGTATCAGCTGCCTTTGATTATTTCTTGGCTTTCATCTGAAAACTTAGTTTGTTCACCAGACTTCTTCCCTTAAAGGTTCCTTAACTCTTTAAGTTTTGTATCATCACATCAGTTCCCTGAGCTCTGCTTTTCATACTTTCAGTTTAGTTTTGGGGCCTTTTTAACTTCAGAAGTTTATATATACCATGAGAGGAAAAGACAACCATAAGCTTGAGACGTCTCATGTCTCTGATTTTATTACTACAGCCTCTCAGACTGCTTTAAACTTCTGCTCAGGACAAACTGTAATTCTCAGCCTGTTCCCTGTGCCTTGAGTTGTCCAAAAAAAGAACATTAAATTAATTATCTATGGTTATCTCCTGAACTTTAGTCCCTCTTGTTCTCACTGCTTGTGCAACTCTTAGGTGCTTTCTAAGAAATGATTTTGTATTCATCTGGCTTTGCCAATTTGGAGAGGAATTATTGGTTTGTTATAAGCTTTTTGTCCCAACTTGGAGGTTAGTTACATAGCTACTTGCAAGTGATTTAGTATTAATTTTGCTCTAGTCACTGACAGTTGATGGTGTTTCTTTAAAATAAAAATGTACTCCTTTAATTGGTGCAAGGACATTTCAAGTTGACTTTTTTTGTCATTTGTCAAGATATTTTTCCCCCATCATTCTACTATTTCTGCTTCCCTGGTGGCTCAGACGGTAAAGAATCTGCCAGCAATGTGGGAGACCCGGGTTCGATCCCCTGGAGGAGGGCATGGCAACCCACTCCAGTATTCTTGTGTGGAGAGTCCCCAATGGATGGAGGAGCCTGGCAGGCTACAGTCCATGGGGGTCGCAGAGAGTGGGACACAACGAAACGACTAAGCACAGCACATTGTTAACTGACAGCTTATTGTGGGTGATAAGGAAATTTGGGGCGATTTAAATTGTTCCAGGGACCCTGTCCCCTTGCCCTCTCTTGGGGAACAAACAGGCTATGACACCCACTCCTCCTCCCACCGCCCAGCTGGGGCCCATCTTCGGGCTGGGTATGGGCCATGCCCTTTGCCTGCTACTCTCTTTGCTCATGCCCAGTCCAGAGCTCTCAGCCTGTGCTCTCAGAAAGCACCCTCTCTCCCAGCATTGGAGGGGGTGGCCTCCACCATGCATTCCACCAGCTTGGTCTTTCTCTTTCTCTGAGAGCAAGTCTGTTTACAAGTGAAAGTGACGTGTATTTGGAGTTTTTCTTTAAGAACCCTGAGCTCGATCTCCTTCTGCAGGGCTTCCCTGGTGGCTCAGTGGTAAAGAATGCCTGACAATGCAGGAGACACGAGTTCGATCCCTGGGTTAGGAAGAACCCACATACTGCAGAGCAGCTGGGTCCATGCACCACAACTACTGAGCCTGTGCTCTAGAGGCCAGGAGCTGCAACTACTGAGGCCACATGCTGCAACTACCAAAGAGAAGCCACTTCAGTTAGAAGCCCATGCACTGCAACTGGAGAGTAGTCCCTACTCTCTGCAACTAGAGAAAAGCCCATGCAGCAACAGAGACCCAGCACAGCCAAAAATAAATAAAATTATATATATATAGGCTTCCTAGTGGCTCAGACAGTAAAGAATCTGCTTGCAATGCAGGAGACCTGGGTTCGATCCCTGGGTCAGGAAGATCCACTGGAGAAAGGAATGGCAACCCACTCCAGTATTATTGCCTAGAGGATTCTATGGACAGAGGAGCCTGGTGGGCTACAGTCCATGGGGTTGCAACTAGAGAAAAGCACATGCAGCAGCAAAGACTCAGAGGAGCCAAAAATAAATAAAATTGTGTATATATACATATATATGTATATATAAAGAACCCTGACCTCAGGGGCAAGAGAGTGGCAGTGGGGCTTCCAGGGATAGCTTGAAAGTCAGGATTGAGGGGCTAGTCATGTGGTAGGAGGGCTGAGAGAGGAAGGAAGTGAGAAAAAGAAAGAAGAAATACACTCCCTTAACAGTCTGGCAGCCTGGCTAGGCGGGTCCAGCATGAGGAGAGATGGAATCCTTGTCTCCTGAGGAGAGGGGGACAGAAGCTCAGCTTTGGAAAGTGTTATGCGTTGAATTTTGTTAGCAGCTCTGATTGGGGCCTTATCTGGACAAGGTCACACAGTGCATAGGCTCAGCTCACATCAGTCTCTCTCCACCCCCTTAGCATCCCCGTGCCCCCACGATGGCAGCCATGCTCCTGACAACCAGACCCAAGGTGAGTGGGGCTCCCTGACTGTGGGCAGCCCCTTGGCCTGGCATCCCCCCATCAGCCTCCATTTGTTGCACTTTCCTGTCCCATTGTAACAGCTCTTGCTGAGCTCTCTCGGCCCCACCACGACCCATGTTTTTTGTTGCTGCCAGCTCATCCTGGGGCTCATGAGGGTGAATTCCCCTGAAACCACAGCGATGGCTTGTTTTAGGTGCCAGTATCTTTTGAGGATGTTGCCATGTACTTCACCAAGACAGAATGGAAGCTTCTGGATCACAGACAAAGGAAGCTATACAAGCAAGTGATGCTAGAGAATTACCACCATTTGGTGTCACTGGGTAAGGATCCTTTACACAGTCAGGCCCCCATCCTGTCTCAGAACTCAGTTTATTTCTGAGTTCCTTTTCTTGCTGGTTACTATGATTCCAAGAATAAATGCATTTCCCCATCAGGTCAGTAATCCACTGATGTCCAGCTTTTACCTCAAAGACAGTTTTATCTAAATGGTTTTAGGCCTATAGGTATTTTGATATAAAATCGGGGGTTAACTAGACCTCATCTACCCAAAAGATAGGTGCAAGTTATGCTTGAATATTTATATGCATTAATTTATACTTATTTTTACCAAGGTTGCCTTTTATGTACATTTCATATTATAGAGTTTAGAAGCATCTGTTCCTTGCATCAAGCCATATAGAGCCCAGGGCATAGAGGCCCAGGACTTGGTTTTCCAGTCTGGAAAAACCTGGAAAGAGCTGGCACAGGCTTCTCCACTGTGCCCCCCTTGGTTGTTTCTGCCCCTCACCAGGCAGTGAGGTTTGGTGTAAGGAACAGAGACATCTCCTCTCTTACATGGTGAAACAGGCAGCCTTTCAGCTCTGTTCACTTCTTGATACTCCCTGCAGCTTTGCTCCAGCCTTCTGTCTGTCCTTCAGTGTCTCTCCACTAACTCCCCACTTCCCACAAGGCTGCCCATCTTGCAGGCCAAATAATAACATGGTTACCCTCTTGGCCCAAATCACCACCTATTTAAGACTCTTCATACACACCAAGCTTCTTCATACACTCAGAGCTCTTTGCCCCTAGAGGGACTGTGCCTTTTCTTAGGACCTTCCCAGTGACACTTTCTAGAAAGTTCTCTATTCTCTGGTCCTGAAGATACTAATGCTGGACTGACTCCAGGAGTGATTAACCTGCTTCCTCTCCATGGACAGGATTTTCTTTCTCCAAGCCTCAGCTGGTCATCCAGCTAGAGCAAGGAGAGAAACCGTGGGTAGCAGATGTCCACAGGATGAGGATCACCACAGGGATGCAGGCAGGTGAGTGAGAGGAACTCTACTGGCTTGCCTGAGCCATTGGCAAAGAGCAGCAGTTGATGGAGGGTGGCATGGTCACTTTGGGTTAGACATTCTCTTTCGTGGCAGTTTTAAATCTTCCATGGAATCCTCTGTCTCACAACAGCTCTTCTATTTCAAGCTCACTGCTACCTCCTCCCCTCTTGCCTTCCTGTCTGCTGATGGTCATCTTGCTTTCTCTCCCATGTCCTCAACTCCTGATTCAACTCTTCTCAGCCTTGGAGTGAGGGTGAGGTTAAAGAACAAACCTAAATTGAGACCCAGGAAGGTAATGACACTTGTTGGTGCTCTCTGTGTCTTTCCAGGTGACAGGATGAATAGCATGCTGACAATTTCAAAGGAAAAAAATTGTCCAAAAGAACTCCCAGGGGCCAATCTTCAGGTTGGCAACATAAGCCAGGTAGACGGACAGTCAAAGGAAACACTTGAGCACAGACAGAAACATGCCTGTTGTCCACAGACAAGTTCCAGCAGGGGTAACCCTCCTGGGGAGAAAGGCCAAGGCAGCTCCCCAGGTGAGGGAAGAGAGATGCAGGGAAGCAGCCGCGGAGGTAAGCAGGATTTGGTTGTAAGACATCCGAGTTCCAAAGACACAGAGAGGCGGTTTGTGTGTCAGCAGTGTGGGAAATCTTTTACCCGGAACTCCAACCTCGTCAAGCACCAAGTCATCCATAGTGGCGAGAAGCCCTTTAAGTGTGGTGAGTGTGGAAAACTCTTTCGGCGCAACTTCTCACTCCTGGAGCACCAGCGCATCCACAGCGGTGAGAAGCCCTATGCATGTGGCGAGTGTGGAAAGACTTTCACACGTGGCTCCAACCTCATCAAGCACCAGATCATCCACACTGGCGAGAAGCCCTATGGGTGTGATGAATGTGGGAAACGCTTTGGGCGCAACTTCACACTCATGGAGCACCAGCGCATCCACAGCGGTGAGCGGCCCTACTCATGTGATGTGTGCGGCAAGGCCTTCAGCAGGAGCTCCAACCTCACTGAGCACCAACGCACGCACAGCAGTGAGAAGCCCTACACGTGCAGCCAGTGCCCAAAAGCCTTCAAGGGCATCTCCCAGCTCATTCACCACCAGCGTGTCCACAGGGGAGAGAAGCCATTCATGTGCAAGGAGTGCGGAAAGGCCTTCCGGGGGCGCTCAGGCCTCAGTCAGCACCACCAGGTGCACACTGGTGAGAAGCCCTATGAGTGCAGTGAGTGTGGGAAGACCTTCAGCCGGCGATTCAACCTCTTCAACCACCAGATGGTGCACACTGAGAAGAGAACCTACGTGTGTCAAGAGTGTGGGATGGCATTCCACCAGTGCTCTGCCTTCCTGAAGCACTGGTGCACCCACAGCCACCCACAGCCCTGTGCCTGCAGCCACTGTGATGACTGCAATCAGGCCTCCAAGGAGAAACCACAGCCTGACCAGCAGCCGAGAATTCACCAGAACCTCTTGGAGGGGAACAACTCAGAGATGGAACTGGCCTGCCTGGGCCTCCAAAGAGCCACTGCAGAGTCCCACCCAGAGAATGAGAAGCACCTTCAAGACTCCAGCTGTGCCACTGCCCCCAGTACCACCATCTGACTGGGTGCTCTGCAGGAGGGCTGGCTTTAAGATGAGCCCTCCTAGTCCCCCTCCCTCCCCTCGTTGATGATGCAGTTGTAGCCCAGAGACTGCACCGCACACTGGCCCCTTATCACATTTGTATTCTTCACTGGAGCAGCTGAAAGTGCTCTTGCCCCTCGTGCCTGGGGCCTGCATGCTGTGGGTGGGTGGGAGCAAGTGCTTTGAGTTAAGTAGTGACCCATATCATCTCATGGGGGCCTTCACTTCATCCCAAGACTTGTTAGTGTTTTCAGGTAGAAGACACGAAGAGCACTTTAATCCTTTAAAAGCTTAGTGGGAGGGACTTGACAGCACTCAGAACTGTGGGCTCCACATCAAGGCTGTGGCTGGACTGTGACATCACCTAAAATTCATCAGAAATGGTCTGAGAAAGGACTCAGAGACTGTGACAGTAAAGTGCTCGTGCCCACTTTGTGTGCCCACACATCAGCCCATGGAGAGTGGCGTCTCCCCAGGGGGTAATTCACAGGACACCCTGCTTTTGTGCTGAGCAGTGGCCCATACTTTTTCCAGACCATTTGACTTTGTGCCTGAAAGCCGCAGCCTCCCATGGGCACCGCCAGCTGCTTCCAGGAGAAGCAGCACTCAGGACCCATCTTTTCAGAGCTCAGGGGATTTGGGGGGATGGCTTCCCTGGGCCCTTCAAAGAGGATGAGGCCTGGGGACTCTCGGCTTCCCCTCCTAGAGAGAGGAGCCCTTGGGCCCAGGTCCCTCTCAGCTGCCACCAGCTGCCTTGCTGCCTTTCATCTCCTACCCGCACCCCAGCTCAACCCACCCACTGCCTCCAGATTCGGCTTGCAAGGGCCGGGCTGGTCTGTCTGCTCCTCCTCCCCACCCTCAGTGCCTAAAGTGCCCAACTTAAGTTGCTTCTCCCCCTGAAACAGCAGCCCCTCATGCCTGGTGCTGATCAGGAGGAAAGCAGGCTGGGTTAGGAATTTGCACAGAGCAAGCCCAGTAATGGCTCTCGCTTTCACATGATGTTTGTTATAGTATTAGAGGTTCAGTTGCTTTCAATATTTCTGCATTCAGGTGTAATGTAAGTCATAGTAGAAATTTTTGCTATAGGGGAGTGTCAGGGAATCGCCCCTTAAATAAGAATCCTTCCAACCCTCTCAGAAGACCTCAGGAAGGAGAAAAGGGCCTACCTCAGGCCTGACGGTCAGTTAGCTTGCTGGCAAGCCTGGCCCGTCTTCTCACTCCCTCCCCTATCCCTGCAGAGACAGGGTGAAGCCTTCAAATGGCACTTTACTGCAGGCCACCCTCTGCCCACCCTACCCACAGAGACTCTGCAAGGGAGAGTTTGTGCTGCCTGGGGGGAAGCTGCTGGCAGGTCTGGATTGTTCTGCCCACACTGTCCCCAGAGCTGGGACCAGGAATTCTGCCCTTTGCCCTTCTTAGCCCTGCATCCTGGTTGGATCTCCACCTGCCAGCCCCCTTCACCACCCGCCAGGGTCTTTGGCTCAGTCACACGGGCTGCCAGAGGGCAGGCAGGTGGTGGGTGTGCTGGAGATTTCCCCCACTGGGCCTCTGAGAAGCACGCACTTCCCCTGCCAGAAACTGGGCTTGGAATTGCAGGGCTCCTTCTGCACATGCTGCTTGGAGCATCCACTGCTTGGACGACTCTGGAAGTGAGAGGGAGAGAAGGAGATAGAGACTGAGTCATTTCATACAGTTATATGACCATCACTTGTGCACATTTGTGACTTAGGAAAAGTTCCTTAGTTGTTGTAACTTGCTTTTGTTTCAGCCTCTTTTTGCTCTGTGTGTCACGTTGTCTTTGAGCCCAGTGTTTAGTAAATATTTGTGAAATGACTCTTGTCCCCTTAGCGCATTGACCTCAGGTTTTAGACTACAGTTGGCCCCAACCTTACCTTTTGGCAGTGGAAAGTATTTGCAGCTTTGGATTTTCCACCAGAAAAAAGACGTTTTAAAGGAGTGTTGTCTTTGGACTCTCTGGTGAGGTCACTGGGAAGCGTGTTGTTCGTCTGAGGTGCCAGACAGTCTGTCTGAAGGCAGCAGGGCTTCAGGAAGCCCACCCCACAAAGGGCTCTGGTCCCCTTTTTGTTCAGCTGAGGTGACCCAGGATTGGGGCAACAATTGCTGCATGACAGGCCTGGAAGGAGCGTAAATCCATGCACAATGCTATCCACTTCCATCGCTCTAGAAAGAATGGCTTCACTCCTATGGGTCAGTAACCAACTTTTAATAAAGAAAAGGTGTATCTCCCCAGTACAGCATCATCCCATTGGTTCCACTGGATAAGCTGACTAAATTTTGAACATGAGCACCTTTTTTTACCTTGGGACCCACCTAGAGATGACTAGATACTGGGGGTACATGTGGTGATGTCCGATTTTTCAATAGAAAGTGGACTTGCCTGGAGAGATGCAAGCAGAGATGCCAGGCACATGTGCTCTGGTCTCAGTGCCCTGAAAGGCTCCAGGGTTTCTAAGTGCTTACCGAGATATGTGACATGTATAAGTGATGCGTCTTTGGTTTAGCATTTCTCCATCTCATCTCACTCCTCTTCATTAGATTTTCACTCCTCTTCATTAGTACATGTGGTGGTAATCAATCGGGTGTGCATCAGCAACTAAACGGGTATCATATGGAATCATCCAGAGAGTGTCCGGAAAGGATGCTTGCTATTTGCCTTCTATCGTGCCTTGAAATCGGGCTCCCCTCTGGCTAGGTGGGGAACTGCGATTGTGGCCTGCACTTGCTTTCTGATGACGACTGGAATGTAAAAGCTGAGACTGTTGGGGAATGTCTTGCCTGCTTTTCACCACCTGCCCCCCAACAAAATTCACACTCCACACTTCTGGACTGGGCTTCAGCTCCGGAGATGACCTTGTCGGACACTGGATCAGCCTGTAGCACATGATTTGCTCTTGCAAATTTGGGACACTTTTCAAGAGCTGTTTAAGTGCTGCGGCAGTATCTTCTCATAACTGGTAAACTGTCCCAACTGAATTCTTTGACTTTGGGTGTAAACAAATAAGGAAGGTCTGGGTGTTGGTTTGAAGTAACAGCAGTTTGGTGAAAGGTCTCAGGAAAGGGTGCTGACCTAGACTGGGGGAGGGGGAGCCAAGACAGTGTGTCTGGGCTTGAAGGGAAGCCAGGACCCCTCCAAGCGGAGCTGCACAGAGACCAAGGGCAGCCGCCCAAGGCCACTGGGACTCCTAGAGCAGGAAGGCAGAGCACCCCATCAGTGACCTGGTGTCTTAGACCTTTTGCTTACATTGCCTGCAAGGCTTGTTCCCCTTTGCAAAGCTGCCTGGTGCCTGAGAAGGGGGCTCAGGACTCTCTTGCCATTGTTGTTGAATGTCCTTAGTTTCTAACTCTTTACTGGATGGCTTCCCCCTCACTCCTGGGGCTGGTTCTGGCCAATGCTGTGGCAACCTAGGGGAAGCAGGATGCCCAGGCTGGAGGCAACTCCCTGTGAACAGTTCTAGAGGGGCCAGGACCCCGCTTTTGCCATCCCTGCCTCGGTAGGGGGACACAGCAGCTTTCAGCTCAGGATGCTGAGTCTTTGCCTGGTTAGGTAGCAAAGTGCTGTGTGGAGGTCAGGGTAGAAATTAGTACCAGGTGAACTCTGAAGACGAGAAGTAGAAATCATGGGATTTCTGGGAGGATGGAGGGCTTTCTGTAGGGCAGACATGGGGTAAAGGGTCATTAGAACCAGAGCACGAACAGCTGGGAGTGTCAGATGAAGAAGTTTGGTCTATAGCTGGCTCCTGAAGAAGAGCAATTTTTTGTAACATGAGAGAATTATTCTAAGATCAAGGAAGAAAAAAGTTGTAGATGATAACTGCTAGAGTTTGTGAATTTACACATTGAAGACCACTAAGTGTACACTGGAGTCATCTAGACAGTTCTGAAGAATTTTCCATGCAGGAAGGGGAGAAGAGGATAGAGTACTCAGCGGGGTGTGGGGGGCAAGGGCAAACAGGAGTGCCCAAAATTGCAAAGCACCCCGGGTCGTGGCTTGCTGCCATTTATTCCCTCAGGTCAGTTCCCACTTGTACCTGTACTTAGAT
This sequence comes from Oryx dammah, assembly GCF_014754425.2. Lineage (NCBI taxonomy): Eukaryota > Metazoa > Chordata > Mammalia > Artiodactyla > Bovidae > Oryx > Oryx dammah. Next base: position 57,298,673 of record NW_024070207.1, read on the forward strand.
GGTTTCCTCTTGTGCTAGCCACAGTGTGTCCATGACATCACAACACAAGGGTCCTCTAGGATTTGAAGGTTGCTGGTTCATCTTTCAAAACCTGCACATATTCAGACTGTACATTTGGATGAGTTTTGATATGTATTCACCTGTAAAACCACAGCAGTGAAGATGGTGAATGTATGCCCATCACCCCAAAAAGTTACCTTGTCTGCCCCAGTGCTCACTCCTTCCTACCCCTTCTTGCCCCGCCTTCTCACAGCAATTGTTCTTCCTGTCACTCCACATTGGTTTGCCTTCTCTAGAATTCTGTGTAATTGAAATGATGCAGCATGCACTCTTCTTGCCTGACCTCTCAGCATAATGACTTTGAAGTTCATCTAGGTTGTTGTGTGTTTGTAAGTTCTTCATTTTTTAATCACTAAGTACTAGTCTTACTGTCTGAATGGATCAAAATGATTTTGGTACATTCTTGGGTTTTCCAAGCTTTGACCTTGACAAATAAACCTGCTGTGAAGTTTTGTGGGCAATTTTTTGTGTGGACAGATGTTTTCCTTTCTCCCGCATATATAGCTGGCTCACATAGTAAGTCTATGTTTAACTGTTTGAGGAACTGCCAAAGTGTTTTCCAAAGCAGTTGCACCATGCTACCTTCCCACCAGAAGTGTATGAGGGGTCCAACTTTGCACATCATCCCAACACTTGATTTTGTCCATCTTTGTGATTCCAGACATCCTGGTGGGTTGAAGTGGGATCATGTTGTAGTTCTGGTTTGCATTTTCCTGATAATTAATGATGTTGAGCACCTTTTTACAACCTCATCAGCCAGTCATATATCTTAACTGGGTGATGTGTGTGTTTAAATCTTATTACTTTTTTTTTTTTTTGGCTGCACTGTGAGGCTTACAGAATCTCAGATCCCTGATCAGAGATTGAACCCAGGCCTTCCACAGTGAAAGCGCTGAGTCCTAACTGCTGGACCGCCAGGGAATTCCTCATGTTTTTTTTTAACTTGGGCTGTCTTGTTATTTAATGTAAGAGTTCTAGATACAAGTCCTTTGTCAGATATGTGTACTGAAGCTATTTCTCCCAGACTGTGGCTTCCCTTTTCATTTTCATAGCTGTTTCTTGATGAGAAGGGGTGATTTTATCTTGATGAAGTCAAATTTATGAATTTTTAATTTTTATAGCTTGCACTCTTCATATCACAGTTAAGAAATCTTTTCAAAACTTGAGCCACTAAGATTTGATCCTCAATTTTCTTTTTCTTTTTTTTTTCAATTTTCTTAAACAAGTTGCATAGTTTTGTTGTTCAGTCGCTCAGTCATGTCCGACTCTGCAGCCCCATGGACTGCAGCACGTCACACCTCCCTGTCCTTCACCATCTCCCAGAGCTTGCTCAAACTTATGTCCATCGAGTCAGTGATGCCATCTAACCATCTCATCCTCTGTGTCCCCTTCTCCTCCTGCTCACAGTCTTTCCCAGCATCAGGGTCTTTTCAAATGAGTCAGCTCTTCGCATCAGGTGGCCAAAGTATTGGAGCTTCAGCATCAGTCCTTTCTATGAATATTCAGTGTTGATTTCCTTTAGGATGGACTGGTTGGATCTCCTTGCTGTACAAGAGACTCTCAAGAGTCTTCTCCAACACCACAGTTAAAAAGCATCAATTCTTTGGCACTCAGCCTTCTTTATGGTCCAACTCTGACATCCATACATACATGACTACTGGAAAAACCATAGCTTTGATTAGACGGACCTTTGTCAGCAAAGTAATGTCTCTGCTTTTTAATATACTGCCTAAGTTTGTCATAGCTTTTCTTCCAAGGAATGTCTTTTAATTTCATGGCTGCAGTCACCCTCTGAAGTGATCTTGGAGCCCAAGAAAATAAAGTCTGTCACTATTTCCATTGTTTCCCCATCTATTTGCCATGAAGTGTTGGGACCAGATGCCATGATCTTACTTTTTTGAATATTGAGTTTTAAGTCAGCTTTTTCACTCTCTTCTTTCACTTTCCTCAAGAGTCTCTTTCTTTAGTTTCTTTTCACTTTCTGCTGTTAGGGTGGTAACATATGCATATCTGAGGTTATTGATATTTCTCCCAGCAATCTTGATACCAGCTTGTGCTTCATCCAGCCTGGCATTTCACATGATGTACTCTGCATATAAGTTAAATAAGCAGGGTGACAATATACAGCCTTGACGCACTTTTGTTATAGAAGTTGCATAGTCTTAGTTTTTACGTTTAGGTCTATAATCCATTTCATTAACTTTGTGTATGGTGTGAGGTCAATTCACAATTCATTTTTTCCATATAGATATCTAGTTTTTTTCAGATCCAACTGCTAGACACCTGTCATTGGATTTGAGACCCACCTGGCTAGTCCAGGATGGCCTCATCTCAAGATTTGTCAATATAATTATATCTGCAGAGACCCTTTCTCCAAATAAGGTCATATCCACCAAGTCTAAGAATTGGCATATCGAGGTCCCCATAGAGCCCAGACAGGAACATTGTGGAACCCAGGGAGCTGGTGGAGGGATGAGGGCAGTGGGCAGGGGCAGCAGGTAGGGCTCAGAGGTCATAATGAGAATCTCAAACATGCCAAGCCTCTAGGCCAGGGTTCCAAGGAGCGGGAGCTGGATTCACTGACACTCACCACTCAGCTGATGTGTGCCCTGTCTGGGTTCAATCCATCCTCCTGGCACAACTGTACTGTGTCCATTTTACAGAGGAGGAAACTGAGGCCACCCTGTGAGGTCCTGTCTGCTGGTCACAGAATTGGGGAACAGGGTGGGTAGGGGCAGGGCCCAGCACCCAGGCTCTTCCCCTGGGCAAAGTCCTCACACATCACCAAGAATCAAGGCTCTCTCCTGACTGCTGGGTACCTCTCACCACCTCCAGGGTAAGCACATGTAGGGGAAAGGTCAACAATTCATTGCTCGCTCTTTCTCCATGAGCAGGATTTCCAGCTTCTCAACCTGATGTCCCCTGGAAGGCAGGTAAGAGGCTCCATGGGGTCAGGGGATGAGTTTTCAGTGTCTCCTTTGTTTTTTGGAGAAGGAAATGGCAACCCAGTCCAGTACTCCTGCCTGGAAAATTCCATGGATGGAGGAACCTTGTATGCTACAGTCCATGGTGTCACAAAGAGTCAGACACAACTGAGTGACTTCAGTTTCACTTTTGTTTTTTTTAATCCAAGTTAAATGGAAGGTTATACAGCTTCCCTGACCCCGTGTAGCCTCTCACCTGCCATGGTCACTGGCCAGCCTTCTGCGGGGCTGCCCACTCCTCGTGCCCGCCCTCCCCACAGGCTTTTCCTCACCTGGTTATGGGCCAGGCGCCCAACCCCACCCCAGGCTTCTGCCAACACTGATGGGGTCCACTGACCACTGTGGGTGACAGCCCGAGCTAGGCCTTTCTAAAGATGCACCATCTCGCCTTGGGAAGGCCTACCAGCTGACATTGTCCACAGCACTCCCTTTCCCCCCGAGCCCCGGTTATGCCCAGATTGGTAGCCGAGGCAGAGAAATGGCAGGGAAGCCAGCCGGAGAAGGGACAATTCCCCATGGGTGGGCCTTTGGGAGGTCATGTGCTGAGCCCTTCATTCAGCAGAGAGCAGCCCCATGAGCAGAGTCCACACAACTTATCAGACACCCGAGTGTCCCCAGAGAGGCGAGTCATGTGGGGCAGTAGCTGGGAAGCCACAAGGCAGCCCGAGGGTGGCGGGCAGGGCTGTGGGAGGCCTGCAAGCTGAGATTTGCAGTGGAAAGACTGTGGGAAAGCCTCAGCCAAGCTGCTGGAAGGAAACCTTTCTGCCCTCCCTTTCTTTAGACCACTACAGAGATCCACCTCCCCTTTGTGAACCCTGGAGCTGGCCCGCCTCCTGCCAGCCTTACAGCTCTGGAAGGCTCTTCTTCAGGGCCTTGGAGTCACCTCTTTGAAATGCAAATCTTCAGGCTGAGAGAAAGCTTTCTGGTCCTGAGGATAAAGGCAGTTCCCAGCACAGAGGGCCAGCCAGATCACCAGGAGTCTTGGAAAGGACTGCCTGACTTAAAAGACTGAGGATTCCTTCTGGTTTTGTGATGGGGAAACAATGAAAACAGTGACAGGGTTTATTTTGGGGGGTTCCAAAATCACTGCAGATGGTGATTACAGCCATGAAATGAAAAGACACTTGCTCCTTGGAAGAAAACTTATGACCAACCTAGACATCATATTGAAAAGCAGACATTACTTTGTCGACAAAGGTCCATCTAGTCAAAGCTATGGTTTTTCCAGCAGTCATGTATGGATGTGAGAGTTGGACTATGAGAAGAAAGTTGAGCGCCAAAGAATGGATGCTTTTGAACTGTGGTGTTGGAGAAGACTCTTGAGAGTCCCCTGGACTGCAAGGAGATCCAACCAGTCCATCCTAAAGGAAATCAATCCTGAATATACATTGGAAGGACTGATGCTGAAGCTAAAACTCCAATACTTGGGCCACCTGATGTGAAGAATTGATTCGTTGGAAAAGACCCTGATGCTGGGAAAGATTGAAGACAGGAGGAGAAGGGGACAACAGAGGATGAGATAGTTGGATGCCATCACTGACTCGATGGACATGAGTTTGAGGAAGCTCCAGGAGTTGGTGATAGACAGGGAAGCCTGACATGCTGCAGTCCATAGAGTCACAAAGAGTTGGACATGACTGAGCAACTGAACTGAACTGAGGAGTGAAGTTGTTTGCTTTCATTTCCACTTTTGTGGAGAGGACTCTGGGTGGGCAGGGTCCAGGGGTAGGGAGCCTAAAGTGGGAGGACGTGGATCTGAGGTCTGGGGCCCACTCTCTCCTCCTGGACTCCCTGGGACTGTGAGGATTCGTCTACAGAGTGGGTGGGCTCCCCAAGTTTGAAACCAGATTGATTACCACAAACCAGGGCATTGCCTATTGAACATTCCTGAAATCCCAGAAAAACCTCTTAGAAGCTTCAGAATATAAGGAACCAGCGACAATAGAAATGGATTGTTGACTAAAAAAAGAGTAAAACCTAAAAGTTGAGAATTATGTTATATTTGGGGCCATTACTGAGGACTGTAGTCCAGGGGAAAGCCTTTCAGAGAGCTCTGAGAAACTGTTCCAGAGAGGTTAAGGAGGAGCCAGATTTTGCTTCAAAACAACAAAATGGTAGTCAAACACCAAAAAATTGCTGCTAGTCACAAAAAACAGACATCGCAAGTTAATGAATTTCATGCTTTTCTATGTGGAGGAGAGATTCAAGGGTCTGGGCTCATTGATATCATTCCTTTGATACACACATTAACTATCTAGGATCAGTATCCTATTTTTCTCCATCCTGAATTCCTCTCAGGATACACAGTACTGGGCAGCTGCAGTGGCTGATGGCTTGATCGCTGGCATAATTGCTTGTTTACTGAGATGGCAGGCAACTCTGGAAGCTGGAATCTGGGGCCACATGCAAGCCATGGGTTCCTGTCCCAGCCACAGCCAGTCACCCAGCAAGGGAAGAATGAGGACCCAGAAACTATCTACACAGCACACAGGACAAAAGCCTCAGGAAAGAAGAGATGAAGGAATCAGTGGTGGGTGGTCACTTTGCAAAACATGTGGGTCCATCTCCACAGACAAGGTAAAGCACATAAAACAAGGCTATGGAGCAGTCATTGTGCCAGCAGGTTTCTGTGTCAAGTTGGCTAGGCTAGGGTTCCCAGTGTTCAGTCAAGGCATCCGTCTAGATGTCACTGTGAAGGGATTTTTGAGATGAGATTAACAGGCAAAGCAGGTCAGTCTACATAATGTGAGTGGGCTGCATGCAATCAGCTGAAAGCCTGATGACAAAAACACCGAGGTCATCTGAAGAGGAAGGGATTCTGCCTCCAAATGGCCTTTGGACCAAGCCGCTACTCCTCCCTGAGTCTCTGGCCCGATGGCTCATTCTGCAGACTTCAGAGTTGCCAGCCCCCAGAAATATATAAGCCGATTCCATATGTACACATATCTAGAGCTCTCCAACTTGTCCTGTTTCTCAGAAGCACCCTGACTGCTACAGTCATAAAGCCATATGAATACAAGGCAACTAAGTGCTCAGAAAAAAACTACTAGACAGGTGGGATGATGTCAGTAAAATACAATGATAATGGAGTATTTTAATACAGTATCACAGGGTTGGGCTGATCTAGTGGACAAAAAAAAAAAGAGAAATTCAATAGTGCAATTATCAAACTAGAGTCTAGAGAAATAGTGAAAAGCACACATCTCTGAGGACATTAATTTTTTTTCAGTCTGTTGGGCATTTTAAATGTTTCATGCATTTGACTCTATTATTGGTTGAATTCTGTTAAGAGTCCTAACCCCCAGAACCTTAGCACATGACCTTTGGAGACCAGGATTCACAGAGATGTTCAAGTACAGATGAGGTCAGTAGGGTGCGTCCTACTCCAACAGGACTGGACCTTTATAAAACAGGGACATTTCAATTTGCGGTACTTTGTTAAAACTGCCCTAGAAAGCTAATAAAGCCCCCACCCCAAAATCTTAAGCAATATATCTTCAGACCACTATCCAGTACAATTTGAAATACACATATAAAAGATGACCACAGTCTCAACAACTTGGAAACCAAGACAAACTCTACTATGCAAGCAGGAGACAGGTGAGGAAATGAAAAGTGAAATTTGAAAGCATCTCCCAATGCAAAGCAAAGAGGAATGTTTAGTGACAAATGTCCAAGACACAGGAAAATCTCGTTCAGGGCAAAATTGCAGACTTTGAGTGCCTTACTGATTCAAGATGGAAGCTGACAAAGGAGGTTAGTATTCCTCTTAAGAAATTGCGGTGGGGGGGGGACAAAAACTGAGCCAAAAGAAGATAGATGGGATTCGTAAAGATATAAGCTGAAGTCCTGTGCACATGGTACCCCATAGCCTGTGGACTCTCCACGGAAAGACATCTCCAGCCCGCTGCTCCAGTCTTCTGTCCTCATCTCCTCATCCCGCTGCATGGATAGTTCTGTTTTCAATCAAGTATGCTCCTGATCACAGCTGCATCCGCACTGGCAGACATGGACGTGGCTTGGGAGAGACCGACACTTTTTGACGAGGAGTAAATGGCCGGCTAGGGTGAGTTGGAGCAGCGGAGTTGGTTCTTCAGGTCTGGCCCTGCTGTTCAGCATGGTTGCTGTGAGTCCCGAGTTCAGCCCTGTGGATGCACACAGTCTGAAACCACTCACCAGCCCAGGAACCTGGGGCAGTAATGATTAGAGCTGCCAAGAGCAGAGGTGTGCGAGTCTTTGTGTATGCACATGCATTCCTTTCTCTTGGGTAAATAGATACTCAGGAGTGGAATCATCAGGTCATTATGGCAGGTGAGTGTTTAATATCTTAACATGCGGCCAAACTGCTTTCCAAAGTTTCTGTCCCATCTCCCACCCCCACCAGTGGTGCCTGAGCCTCCCAGTTCTTCCCCATCCTTGTCAACACTCAGGATTGTTGGTCTTTTGTGTTGTAGCCATTCTAGTGGATGTTAAAAGTTCAGGGTAATCCATGGTGGTCCAGGGGCTAAGGACTCCTTGCTCCCAATGCAGGAGGCCCAGGTTCAATCCCTGGCTAGGAAACTAGATCTCACATGCTGCAACTACAAATCCCACATGCCACAACAAAGACCTGGCACAGCCAAAGACATAAACACATTTTGTAAAGTTCAGGAATTTTGAGAGTTGTTTGTCAAATGCCATTATTTTAAAAATTCAACTGTATAAACTTCCACTTAAATTGTATTAAAGAAACAAAGGAGATACTCAAAATGCATCATGTCTTATTTCACCCTGGTACCTCGGCACAGTGCACCACCCAGTATCTCTTCTGAACCGCACGTTCAATGATGTCATATGGGTAGCCATGTTTTTACAAGTTTGGCCTGGTAGGAGTATTTACCCCACAGGAATCAGCATTGCCTGCAAACCCAGGCTAGACTGATTATTGTTCGGTTGATTGTGTAGACTTGCTGCTGCTGTCGCGTCAGTCGTGTCCGACTCTGTGCGACCCCATAGACAGCAGCCCACCAGGCTCCCCCGTCCCTGGGATTCTCCAGGCAAGAACACTGGAGTGGGTTGCCATTTCCTTCTCCAATGCATGAAAGTGAAAAGTAAAAGTGAAGTCGTTCAGTTGTGTCCGACTCTTAGCGACCCCATGGACTGCAGCCTACCAGGCTCCTCCATCCATGGGATTTTCCAGGCAAGAGTACTGGAGTGGGTCGCCAGTGCCTTCTCTGTGCATAGACTTGAGTCTGTAGTAATTACATTGTGAATAACAAAAAGAAAAAACTTCCAGTATCAAAAACTACTATCCAATTCAGCAGAGATTTTGTTCATGTCACCAATGAATATATGAGGTTCCAACACATACCTTTGCTGTTTCACTTTTGTCTTGGTAAGATCAGAGGAAATATCAACCAACGTTTATGTGGGAACCACAGTCAGCCCTCAGTTGCAACCATGGGTCAGGTACCAATCCAAAAGTTTGGCAAGTCAACTGAAGAGGTTTTGGTGAGAATCAATGGGTCATACAGAATTGAGAAATAGTGTATCATGTGTTTCATTGTATATATATTGTAGATTTATTTGTATATTGTGTTTACATCTTTTATAACAGTAAAATTTATAGTAAACTTACATGTCTGTCTGTGTCTGTGTGCATATATAGACAGACATAGAGAAATATATATGCTCCCGCAACACAGAGGTGCACACACACACACAAATAGGCTTACATTTCTTGTCACCGTGGATTGCACATCACAGCTTGCAGACACAAGGGGACACGCCCCAGCCTGTCTGCTCCATGCAGCAGGTACACAACATCACCTGGCCAGTTTGAGCATGGGCTCAGGGAGGGTGCCTGTGCCCCGGCTGCTGTAAGGCCCAGCAAGCTGGCACTGGGTAGGGAGAAGCACTCGGGCTCACAAAAGGCTGTTGATCCACCCACTGTGGCCTGGAGGGGGTCCTGTTGGCCTCACCTACTCAGTGAGTTGGTGAGTCAGTGGCCCAGAGCCTGGCTAATGAGATAAAGGGATCCAGCTGTGCCCAGACACCAGGGATCTGGGGGGCCCTGGGCACCCCCAACTCTCACCTCTGCCTGCCACCGGCTCCTGGACCAAGGCCCCGCCCTGGCCCTCTCTAAGGTGGGTGTTGTCCCCGGGGAAGGTGGCAGGGCGTGGACCACCCTCCCAGACTGTTCCCCTCAGGTCTTTCCCACAGTGCAGCCTGAGAGATGTTGTAAAAACAGAAGTCGACTTTTCCTCTCCTCTGCTTACGGTGCTGTGTGGCTCCCCGGCGCTGTCAGGGTCTGTCCGGACCCTAGCTGGGGAATGAGGCTGGCCTGAGGCAGCCACTGCCTGGGTCCTGGCCTCTTCTGTCTGCCACCCTGCCCACTGCCGTGGCCCCAGCCACTCTGACCTACTTTCATGTTTCAGGATGGCCCAGCTGGCTCAAGGCTCAAAGCGTGGCTCATGTGAGTCACTCCTGGGCATGGTCGCCCCACCTTCCCGCCCCTTCTCACCTGCTGTCTCCTAGATATCCCGCCCCTACCCTGCCTCATCCTTTGGTGCCACCAGCGGGGCCCCAGCAGCAGGTGGGCCAGCCGACGCCCCCGCCAAGCCAACGGCTGAGAAGGTGCCCTCTGCCCTGAGATGACTCCCGGCCCTTCTCAGTCTCGCGGGGCCCAGGACAGACTCCTTCCAAGCTGTCTCCCTCACTGAGCACCCATGCAGCACAGCTGAAGCCCCAATGATACCCTCCCTGCACACTCGATGTGCATATCTCCGACCCTCCTCCCACACCAGCATCCCCCACCCCACTCCGCTTGGCGCTCTGCATACCCACCTCCTGACTCTATCCTTTCAGCCTGCTGCCCACTCAAGAGCAGGGACAGGGCTCTGGGAAGGAGGCAGTGGGGCTTTGCCGATACACATTCAGGCCCCACAGAGGTTCCTTAGGTTCTACTCACTGATTTGGGGGGATCTCTGGGGGGTGATAATCAAAGCCGTGGGAAGAGACCAGCCAGGGCAGAAGTCCATGGCTTGAGGTTCATAGCCCCAGCCTGTCAACCATTTGGACCAGGCTCTGAGCACGGAAGTCTCACCAAGCAGACTCACCACAGAGAGGCCACAGGGGGCTGCCCTGGGGGGCAGGTGCGGGGGGGAGCTCAGCTCCTGCCCTGGGCCTTGCTCCCTGCCTGCCCACTCTGGGCAGGGTGTGGGGAGGAGGGGAGCCAAAAGCCAGCTGGTGAGCAGTGGTCAGTGTTTATTGAGAGACGAGGTGACAGGTGGGTGCCAGTAGCAACCAACTCCCCTGGCGCCCGGGCCAGGGAAGAGGCCAGGAGAAGGTTTTAGGGTTGAGCCAGAATCGGGTGAAGCCTGGCAGGTGTCTGGGCCCGGCTGAACAGCACAGATGCTGGTGCTGCCCTGCTGCAGGGACTGGGACCTCATCGCCCTGGCTCAGGCCTCGAGCCTCGGGCCATCGGGTGGCACATACATGGGCTCCACGTGGGCCCAGCTGAGGGCCTGCTCGTCGGCCCAGGCAAGAAGCTCAGCGGTGCGGTGCAGGAAGACCATGAGCAGGGTGTGCACATCGCCCTCAGCAGAGTGGGCTGCACTCGGCTCCACCTGGAAGTAGCGGCAGAAGAGGCTGCCCAGGCTGTAGCTCTTACCGCCCTGGGTCCGAGTGCCATGGCTGTGGGCACGGTCCAGGCCCTGCAGTGCCACAAGCGTGTCCAGGCAGACGGTGTCCTGGGGCAGGTGGGCGCCCAGGCACCGCAGCTCTGTGCAGAGCAGGGGGAAGTCGTAATTGAAGCCGTTGTGGGCCACCAGGCACACAGGGCCCTCCTGGCGGCTCAGGAAGTCCTGCAGCATCCGTACCACAGTGCCATCAAAGCCAGCCTTCCCGCACCTGCTCAGGCCCTCATGGCTCAGGCCGGTAATCTCACTGGCCTTGGCAGTGAAGGGGCACTTTGGGCTCATGCACAGTGTGAGCTTGTCCATGACCCGAGGTGGCAGGGGGGCCCCAGACTCATCGCACTCGGGGTCCTCCAGGGAGGACCGGTGGACTGCGAACAGGGAGAGCTCGGCGATCTCAGGGTCCACGCTGGGGAGCCCGGTGGCTTCCAGGTCCAGAAACACAAAGGTCTTGGCCCGAGGTACCTTGGACATGGTAATGGTTTTCACAGAGACAGGGAAGCCTACAGCTGCCAAAACAAGAGGCAGAAGACACAGGGGCCAAAGAGATGGGGATGCCTGACCTCTGCCAGCAACAGCTTTGCCCATGGCCAAGGTCCTGACCCTTCTGGCTTCCCTTCTGGCTACCTCATGGGCCTTTAGGCTCTAGGAGCCATTTCTAAGACCCAGATCTAGAGAGACTGCTATAGAGCCTTCTGAACTGGGATCCAGTGACAGGGATCTGTTACTTCTGTCCAGGATGAGGCCTCCTGTCACCCGCCTCCATGGTGTCCCTCGGTCCCTCCCTGACCATCCCCACTGCTACCGTCTAGTAAACAGCAAAAGGCAGGCCTGATATGCCCAGACCCTGGCCAGGGGCCTCTGCTTCTGGACCCCAAGGACATGGATAGGCAGTGTACCAGGCCCATGTCACCAGGGACTGCAGTCCAGGATGGCACCATCACCAACACACTGTGGCCAGCAGCCTCAGGCCCAGGGCCTGACAAACGTGCCCCTGGGATCAGCTGCTGGGAAGCAGACAAGCAGGCACCCAAGACAACTCTCCTGGGAATTCCCAGCCTCCCTGGCTTGGCCTCCTCCCGCCACACGGGTGGATCCAATTCGGATCTGACCTGATCCGGCCCCCGTTCTGCCTCTGGGCCCTGGCAGCTGGCCACACTGGCTTACCTGCAGCAGCTGCTGGCCAGGTTCTTGGGCTACTGGACACCTGTCTCACACAGGCTGCTCCAGGCAGCCTTTAATCTGTGGCTGTGGCCCGCCCCCAGCCGCCCATTGGGTAGGGTGGAGATCCGAGGCCACAGGACCTGTGCAGCCAGCTTGCCATCCCCTCACTTGCTCACAGCTGCTGGGACACACACCCCATGTTTTTACAGGCTGAAAAGCTGGCTCCTGGGCCGCAGGCGGGCTCCCCACAGGCAGAGCACAGCCTGGGCTGGAAGAACATGTCGTCACAGGTGTCTCACAGGAATTAAGAGGAAACCCAAGACCTCTGCCCTGCCTCCACGACTGATCAGGTCTGGCAGCAGCAGCCAGGCCTGCTGCCTTGGGTTCAACACCCAGCCCTGGGCTGGTGCCCTCCCACAGGGCCATCTCCAGGGCACAGCTCCGTCACCAGGGTCAACCAAAGTGAGCTAGGAGAACAGGCCACAGTGGGGCCCCACTGACAGCAGCTGGGGTGCATCAGGGCAGCAGCCCTCCACTTTGGGGGGCTCCTCTTCCTCTAGAATATCTCAGAAGCCTGGAGCAGAGGCGGCCAGGGAAGGAGCAAGGGAGGTGTGGCAGGTGGGAGCAGCCCTCCACCGAGTGCCATGAGAGCCAGAGGCTCCAGGTCCTGCCCGGCCCAAGTGGCTCAGGCCAGGGTGAAGGGCACAGTCAACGCAGGAGGTAAGAGAAAAGGCCCTCCCTGCTCCAGGAGAGCGGATGGCACCATTCAGGACCTCATCCCTGGGCAAGCCATGCCAGCCTCTGGCAGCGGGTGCTCACAAGCCCGGTCTCCCACTGGGGTGAAGGGAGGCAGCCGAGTTGCCAGAGGCAGCCTGCCCACAGTGGGCCCTCCATTCTCCTGGGCTGTAAAGCTGTCAGGAAACCTGGACCACAGTGCCCAGGGGTCTGCCTGTGCTCCCACCTCCGCTGATGGCAGGGGACCAGCTCCCTGGAGCCTCCTGGTCTGGAACAGCCACAGGGGAATCAGGGAAATGAAGGTGCAAGTGAGACTGGCAACCAAATGCTTAGACGGGGAGGGGGGCCTCCCTCAGTGCCCTTCAGCCTGATGCTGAGCTGAGCGGGGCAGGGGACCCCACCGGGTGTGTCTGTCCCTGGGCTTGCAAAGAGGGAGATGGTTGTGACACAGCTCAGGCAGATACTGGGTGGCCCTGGAAAGCCCCAACAGCTGCTTCCTGGCCAACCAGTCAGGCCACCAGCAAGAATTCCCCAGGTCGGTTCTGGGTGGCCTGGGGAGGCAGGAGAAGGAAGCACGCTCCCACCGGCCACACCCCAGATGCAGTGGGTGCCAGCACCCCCAAGGCCAGCCCAGGGTCAGGGGGAAGAAGCAGCGGATCAGGGCCTGGGGGAGGCCATGGTCACATTCAGTCAAGAGTCGTGACAAGACACCACCAGGCTTAACGGGCACTGGAACGTGGGGCAGGCAGGATGGGCAGGGAGGCAGTCAGGCAGAGCCACAGAAACAAAAAAGCAGGCTGGAGGCAACTTCTTAAAACCTGGGCTTTCTTTTCTCCCCAGCTCACACTGCCCAAACCCACCCCACCCCACCCCACCTCCACCCCCCACCATTCCCACGTTACCCTCCCCTCACACCCCCCACACCCCAACCCTTCGCCAAAGAGCTGAAGGTGCTGAGCAGCTAGAGGCCGTGTCTACACGGCAAGGGAACTGACTGCTGCTGCCTGGCTCTTCAGGGTGGAGCTCACTGCTCACAGGCTACTGTGGGCCTTTGTGTAGACAGTTGCTGAAGGTCTTATATTGCTGGGTTAGCTCTTCCATTTTGGTCACTGCCAATGAAAGAGAACGGAAAATAGTAAGGTCAGTCAGTCCAGCTGTCCTTCGGCCCAGGGCACCCGGCGATGGGCTGAGCCAGGAGGCCCCAAGGGGGCCAGGGCCTGGTGAGCTCTGATGGAAGCCCCTGGGGGCCCCAGGCAGAGTTCCCAGGCTGAGATTCACCAGCTTGGCCGGGTCCCTCCCCACCACTCTCCGCAGAGCCCAGGAGTCAGGGAGGTTCATGATTCGGATGCTGTATGGATTTTGATCAGCCCTTCCTTCAGCTTGTCCGAGTCCATCCTCCAGGAGCTCGCCTCCCCAGCCCGTCCTCTGCCCTCCCACAAGGTTGGCAAGTGGTGTTAGGTCCTGCTCATTCCAAGAGTGAGTGCGAAGCTTGGGCATCACAGGGTGAGCCTTGGGGTGATGGCTGGGTGGGCATCTCACAGAGAGGAGACAGGCCTGGCCCCAACGAGCCTTCCCACTCAGCATCGCCACTCCCTCTGAGGGCGCTCACATTTCTCTTACATATAGATAGGATTCGGGGGTGTCATTTCCCTTTACCAAGTCCTCAGATTCTCCCAATCTCCAGATGCCCCAGCCCTGCTCCTAGGCTCCCCCAGATCTGAGCATATACCTCAGCTCACATGTCGCCCCTCTGTCCCACGCCCTCAGTGCTATGTGGCCTTCCCTTGACTCAGGGTTAGGCCAAGCTGTGCTGTCTCTGGAAGCCTGGGCCCCCAACACTGCATCCCTGCTACCGTGGATTATGGGAGGCTAGGTCTGGAGTGAGTCCTGGGGCTCCCTCTGGTCTGGACTCAGCCCTCAACTCTGCAACCGCCTCCCTCCTCCTTCCTTCCTTTCTCAGTGTCAGAGATCTCAGCCCATCTCTGCACTGTTTTTCTTTGCCCTTGTTTATCTGCCCCTGTCTCTTGAGTCTCAAGATGTTTTCTACTCAAGATCTGCCTAACTCTCTCCATGGATTGTTCTGAACACTTTGACAACCACGTTTAACGCCTAAGAGTGTCTGCTTGCATTTCTCCTTGCTAGTTCTTCCCAGCTTCCTCAGTATGTGTGGACAAGATGCTGAGTATGTTCATTCAAGTTGGTTGGAAAGTTCTCTTCTCTGAATGACCATTGCCTCTGGCAATGGAAAAGGGCTGGAGCAAACACAGACAAAGCAGCAAGTGCAGAAGGAGACAACAGGGCAGGAGAGGCCCATGAGGGCTCTGAAGAGCTGCAAGAGTCCTGGGAATATGGAAGTCCACACGAGCGCCTGGGGCCATGCGGGTGTCTGGAAGAGACCTGCAAAGTCCCTCAGCCCATGACTCTACTTGACCTTAAGGCAAGACCAACAGAGGTGCGAAGGAAGGAACCGTTGTCAGCCATCTGGCTGAGTGTGGAGGAAAGCCATGAAGCTATACACCCAAGTAGCTCACACAACTCCAAATGGGAGAAACTCAAAAGTGACCCCACACCAAGACTATCAAAAGAGCCAAAGGGCAAGACAGATCTGAGAACGGAAGACTGAAGAGACTACGCCAAGGCCTCCATTATATGTCAATGAACATGAGCGATCACAGACCCTCACTTGGGAGGTGCAGGAACCGGGAAAGAATCCTCACCAAGCCGGGCCAGCACTCAGCTGCAGGCAGGAAGTGGCTGATGGAGTCGCTAGTGTGCGAGGTATGTTCCATCTCTTAGCCTGGTCTGTGGTCACACAACTATCTGCTTTAAAGTCAGTAGCAATGGACCGAAGGGGGTTTGCCACAGCCCAGGGGACAGAGGCAACTTTTCACTTGTCTAACCCTGAGTTAAGACTCCTCCCTAAAGCTGCTTTTTTCTTATAACAAAAGACAACAACAACGAAAAACCTTCTCTGAGTGTATTTTCCATAAGAAGAAGAAACTTACTCAGAAACAAAGTTTAAAATTAAATGCAGACACAGTTTTGACCTTACCCAATAGCAGGAAGGTGGGAAACAGCAAAGCTAGCCCCACAAACGGGAGGAGCTGGCCTCATTGCCACGATGGCAGAACCTCACCTCCACGTGGAACCTCAACTGTTGAAACGAGTTCACTGCGACCTTTCTTAAAGGTTGACAATCAGAGGGAAATTCCCTGAGTGATACATGCTCACTGCAGAATATGTGAAGGCTGCAGAACAGGATAAAGAAACAGGAAACAAACTAAACGATCACAACAAACTGTAAAATTCTTCAAGAGACAAGAATACGAGACCACCATACCTGCCTCCTGAGAAATCTGCATGCAGGTCAAGAAGCAACAGTTAGAACCCAACATGGAACAACAGACTGGTTCCAAATTGGGAAAGGAGTACGTCAAGACTGTATATTGTCACCTTGCTTATTTAACTTATATGCAGAGTACATCATGCAAAATGCAGGGCTGGATGAAGCACAAGCTAGAATCAAGATTGTTGGGAGAAACACCAATAACCTCAGATATGCAGATGATACCACCCTTATGGCAGAAAGTAAACAAGAACTAAAGAGCCTCTTGATGAAAGTAAAAGAGAGTGAAAAAGTTGGCTTAGAGCGCAACATTCAAAAAACTAAGATCATGGCATCTGGTCCCATCACTTCATGGCAAATAGATGGGGAAACAATGGAAACTGACACAATTTACTTTCTTGACAAGTTTATACTTGGGCTCCAAAATCACTGCAGATGGTGACTGCAGCCATGAAATTAAAAATGCTTGCTCCTTGGAAGAAAACCTATGACCAACCTACAGCATATTAAAAAGCAGAGACATTACTTTGCCAACAAAGGTCTGTCTAGTCAAAGCTATGGTTTTTCCAGTAGTCACATATGGATGTGAGAGTTGGACTATAGAGAAAGCTGAGCACCAAAGAATTGATGGTTTTGAACCATGATGTTGAAGAAGACTCTTGAGAGTCCCTTGGACTGCAAGGAGATCCAACCAGTCCATCCCTGAAGCTCCCATACTTTTGCTACCTGATGCAAAGAGCCAACTCATTAGAAAAGACCCTGATCCTGGGAAAGATTGAAGGCAGGAGGAGAAGGGGGTTACAGACGATCAGATGCTTGGATGGCATCATCGACTCAATGGATAAGAGTTTGAGCAAGCTCTGGGAGATGGTGAAAGATACAGAAACCTAGCATGCTGCAGTCCATGGGGTTGACACAACTTAGCGACTGAGTAACAAACAATATAAATCCACCTCTGACTCACACAGAGAAAATCAACATCCATGTGGTAACTCAACTTCCACAATGGATTCCTCTGCACTTTTTCCCTTTAGAGAAGTAAGATCATACCATATATTTAATTTTCAACCTGCATTTTCCTTTTAACACTATACACTATGCATTTCCTCATGTCATTGTAACCAAGTTTTGAAACAACAAATACTGTCCCACAATATACATATAACCAGTATGTACCCAAGCATTATCCAAGAATAAAACCTTGAATTATTCCCATTTGTCAGTATTGTAAATGCTGGAACAGTATAACAATAAATAATCGAAAGTGAGCTACAGGCTCAGAAAATGTTAAGCAAATTTTAGCTCATGTCTGAAAGGAAGTGTCTGACGATTGGAAATATGATTTTGAGAACCTGGGTCAATGCTTAAAATGAGGTCCAAGGGAAAGAATATAATAGTGTAGCATGATGTGATTAGATTCACCTTATACAAAGAAATAAAAAATGATGAGAGCTGTACACCCATGGCTGATTCATGTCAATGTATGGCAAAAACCACTACAATACTGTAAAGTAATTAGCCTCCAATTAAAATAAATAAATTAATTTTTAAAAATGATGAGAGGAAACAGAATAGAGGGAAACAGACCAAAACATGAACACTGACCACCTCTGGGCCACTGCGTTATGCAGTGCTTTCAGTTTCCCTCTGTACAGCTTTAGAGAATCCCCATTTTCTACCATTCATGGTTTTCTTTTCTGTCAAAAGCATTTTTTAAGGGAAGGAAAACCTTAAGCATCATAAAAAGAAGAGAACAGGAATGGACCAGTCCCCAGATGCAGGCCGAGGTGCCCTAAGATGGCCCTGACCACCAATCGGGTGGCCACAGACACAGCAAGGGGTGACCACATACCTAGACTCATGACAGAGCTGTTGTTGCCCCAGCATATCTGTTCATCATGCTGCTGGTTCACCATCTGCACAGCTTTCACCGAGGTGCTAGTGACTTCCACGGCTGCCTTCAACAGCTTCAATGGAGGAACAGAGGGTGGGGACGTGTAGGTTTGAATGCCAGCGGTCTGACCCACAGGAGGCATCTCCTGCTCCTCACCCTGGTGGACACTGAACACCTGCCTCCAGCTGCAAGGACAGTCACCCACCAGAGCTCCCCAGTGTAACTCTCTTCCTCATGGCCCTGCAGGGACGCCACACTATCTTGGATCCCACCCCACACTGAGGCCACACAAAGCTGGGGTAGAGGGGACAGATGGACAGTGCAAAAGTCAATGTCCCAAGGTCAAAGGGCCTTTCTGATGGGCGAGGACTGTGCCCTAACTCAGCCTGCTGTAGAATAGCAAAGAACAAGCTGGTCAGAGATTCGGAAGTCTGGGAGCTTTCTTGTGAGAACACCAAGGCCAGCGCCGTGAGAGCCCTGAGTCGATGGCAGAGTGTCATGTGTGGCAAGTGTGCACATAATCATAACCAAAGCTAGCAATCTGGGCTCCGGAGATCAGAGTCAATGCTGAGGCCATCAGCTCAGCCGTGTGAGGCTGCCTTTTCCTGTCTGTCCGAACTGGGTCAAGGGCCAAGACGGGCAAGCATCCATCTGTCTGTCTGGCACCGCTCTGGGCCACGCAAGGACAAACACACCGTGAAATGCTTGAGCCTTTTGTGCAGACAGGCTGAGGCCAACACCGGGACAGAAGCTGTAGGCTGGGATTAGAGTCTCCCACGGTCAGCTGGGGCCCAGCGCAAACAGCGCACACACCTCTTCTGCGCCTGCGGTTGTGGCTTGGGGGGCACCCTCCTGAAGGGCAGGGGGACCCACAGTGGGACATCCCCAGCACCCCTCCTCCCCTCTATAGCCCCAACCTGCGTTTAAGTTTCAGCCTGAGGCCTGGAGCCCAGAGATCAGCCAGTCCCCACCATCGGGTGCCTCGCTGGGGGTACAGTGGCCCCTGGGAGGGGCCGGGGGAAGGGCAATGCTTACCTGGCTGCACGACGTCAGGGTCTGATACACAGCCTGGACGATGGGGCCGCATGGGTGGAGGTAGGGGCCTGGGCGCTGGCAGTACTCGCCCAGCTCGCTGTCATAGACTTGCAGGAAAGCTATGACGAGCTGATGAAAGTCAGAGATGACCAGGCGCAGCTTCTGGTCCAGGGTGCTGGCGTGGGCACTGCCCACAGCGGCTCCTTGCTGTGCAAAGCACTGCAAAGTCAGGGGTGGAGGCTATCCCGCCTGCCATGGGGCACTAGGCAGGGCCCTAAGCCCCCTTGGAGAAGTGGGGGTCTGCTGGCCACTCCATGCTTCCAGAAACCGGGAGATGAATGGAAGACCAGAGGCCTGCAGGGACCTCAACGTCCTCCTGAGGACCTTAGCGGCAATGAGGAAAGGTCCAGGGCTACAGGGAGGGTAGCAGGAGAAAGCCCAGGAAAAGCCCAGGGTGCCAGGCCTGGCACAGGGCTCCTCCCCAAAGCCAGTCCTTTCCATTCCTGGAAAAGCCTCCCCTCTCCAGCCATCACATTCTAGAAGCTGGGCTGTTTGGCATGTGTGCCACCTCACTCAGGCCTCCTGACACAGTCGTCGGAGAGACAGGGCTGTCTGAGGCTTTGGGACATCGGGCTGGGGCCCCATGCAGTACCCCCGCAGCCAGCGCCTCACCTCCACCCGGAGTGCCTGAAGCTTTGAGGCACTCTCCTGCAGCTGCCGGGCCAGTTCTGCCACCTTCTTCTCCTCCGACTTGACCAAGGGGCTGGCCCTGCAGGGAGACAAGGGGTCACTTCTGCCTGGTGCCATCATGGGCATCAGGGTACCTGTGGACCACGCACAGGAGGCTCCGTCCCAGCCAACAGGCAACCTACCCCTGCCTGTCATCGCTCTGCTTGTCAAGAAGGGGCTGCACGTCCATGGGCCATGGTTCACACTTGGGTCTCAGGAGCATCTGCAGGCAAGGGCTGGAGAAGAGCTCCCCCAGCAACCCCTCGGTCTTCTCCCTGGTGTCCTCGAAGCGCTCCTCTGCACTACAAAGGCAGCCCCAGGGCCACGCTGTCAATCCCAGAGACCAGCCAAGACTAGCTAAGGGGCCAGGAGAAGGCATCTCCTCCAGTCTCTGAGAGCCTGCCCACCTGCAGGGACAGCCCAGGTATCCATCCTCGGTGGGGTGAGCCTGCGTTCCCCTGGGATGGAGCATGGGGGATTCCTGCTGGGAAGATGTGCCCAGGGGGCTTGGAGGAGCAAGGGCGCCTGGCGGCCAATTCGGGCAGGGCCTGTGCCAACCTTTACCTGGGGCAGCTGGAGCCGCCGACACTCAGGCTGCGGACCACATCCAGCAGCTGGTCCATGAAGTGCAGCTGCTTCTGGGCGCAGGCCCGGCCCTGGGCAGGGAAGGGCACATGTACTCACTAGCCCAATGTGCCAGGGGCCCCCTGCTGCCCCAACGGGCCAGCAGCCCCCCAGGCTTCCACGTGGCAGGCTTATGGACAGGCTCAGGGCCCCTGGCACAACAAGACAGGCGGGGGATGTGGCCACATCACATCTGCTAATTCATGGCCAACGGGGACTCGTTCCCCCATAGGCGACAAGCAGCCAAGCCTTACAGCCAGAGTCCCTGAGCAGCAGCTGAGTCAGCCCCCCACCCCAAAGGCTGGGATGCCCAGCTGGGAGTAGTCTGATTTAAAGCTCCACTCCTTCCAGAAAGGGGGAGAGGCCCGAGACCAAGCCCCATGATGCAAATTTAATCTGGGAGAGCCTGTGTGAATACAGGCCGTAAACACAGCCTGCTCCAAGAGCCCTGTGAGCAGCGGCTTTTAGGGTGGGCTAAGAAGGGGAGGGCCGAGGGGGCCCAGGCAGCCCCGGGGAGGCAGCAGACTGGGGGACAGGGTCACATTCTGCTCTCTTGTTTGCAGCTCAGTTCCTGTCCACAAGCATCATGGTTGCAGATGCCTAGCACTCCCTGCGAGCCTGGCTCCCACCTACGTAGCCACAGGGACAGGGCCAGTGCCTCTGCAAGCTCCTGGCATCTCCACCTCCATGCCCCCTGGCCTGCCACTGGGGGCATCACTGCCTCGTGTTGCCTCCTTCTCCCAACCAGCCCCAAACAACACCGAACCAGAATGATACACCCAAAGGGCACCCTGCGAGAAGGAGATGAGGCGTGGGACACTGTCTAGATGGAGGAAAGCCTGGGCAGAAACATGAGACCAAGTGTCACTCAGGATCTCACAAAGCCTTGACCGGTGGCCTGGGCTGCATGCCAGCCCCTCCACAGCAGATGGGCTCCAGGAGCCCCACCAGCCCAGGAAAGGGTAAGCCGCCCCTCACAGCCTATACGCTGAAAGTTACAAAACGTCTCCAAGAGAAATTGAAGAAAACCGAACTACATGGAACAACAGCCCATGTTCGAGGATAGAAAGACTTATTAGGGGTGATGGTAATACTCGCCAAAGTGATCTACAGATTCAACACAATCTCCATTAAAAGCTCAGTTTTGCAAAAATTGACAAACTGATTCTAAAATTCATATGGAAATTCAAGGTACCCCTCAAAGTCAAAACAATCTGAAAAAGAGCAAAGTTCGAGGACTGTCATGTTCACAATTTACTGCAAAGCTATAGTCATCAAGGCTTTCTGGTACTGGCATAAGGACAGGCATACAGATCAATGGAATAGAATGGAGAATCCAGAAATAAAGCCTCACTTTTACATTCATCGATTTTCAACAAAGATGCCCAAACAGTCCAATGAGGAAAGAATGGTCTTTTCAATAAGTGGTTGGTTAACTGGAAAAACTGGACAGCCACATACAAAAGAAGGAAGTTGGATACACACCTTACACCCATACATAAAACTAACTCAAAATGGGTCAAAGATCTAAATATAAGAGCTAAAAATACAAAACTCTTTTTCAACAAAGCTCAAAACTTTTGAACTCCAAAGGACACATCTAGAAAGTGAAAAGACAATCCACAGAATGGGAGAACATATTTATAAATCAAATATCTGATGTGACTTGTATCCAGAATATATAAAGAATTCTTACATCTCAAAAATAAAAAGACAACCCAATTAAAAAGTGGGCAAAAGAACTGAAATAGAGACATTACTCCAAAGAAGATACACAAATGACTAATAGACACATGAAAAGATGTTCAACACCATTAGTCATCAGGGAAATGCAAATCAAAACCACAGTGAGATAGCTCTTCACACCCACCAGGATGGCTCATATCAAAAAGATGAAAAATAACAAGTGTTGGTGATGATGTGAGAAACTGGAACCCTCACACAATGCTGGTGAGAATGTGAAATGGTACAGCCACTTTGGAAAACACTTTGGGGTTCCTCGAAAAGTTTAACATATTCAAAGAATTCTGAAAGTTAGTTAATTCCACTCCTAGCTATTCATATATACTGAAGAGAACTGGAAACATGTCTTCTATCAAAAATGTATAAGGCACAGACAGTCGGAGCATCATTATTTTTAAGAGGCAAAACATGGAAATAATTATTTCAAGTATGCTTCTTAAATTTTAAGAGGAGGTGGCAGGGTTTCAGAGTAGGTTCAAGGGTGGCTACCTTTGTATGGAAAGGCAACACGTGGAGGAAAGTACATGGGCTCAGAAGCCAGAGTGTTGGGTTCAAGAGGCCAGGCTCTGTTACAGAGTAACCTTGAGAGAGCTGTTTGTCACCTTCCCAGGGAGATGGCATATGACAAGGACCTGCTGTCTGGGGGAGGAAGGGCATGACAGTTACTGGCATGTAAGCCAGAAAGCCTCCTCGACCTCCTCAACCAGCCCCTCACCTTGTCCTAGGAATGGCAAGGGTCCACCCAAAGAAATCCTATGGGTTCCTGCCCCAGGGGCTAAGGATGCTGGCTCCTAGAGAAGGAGCCTTCCCAGAATCACCCCAGCATCATGGAGGGCCCCTGCCCACAGGGACGGGGTGCTCTCTCTTACCTTCAGGAGCTCCTGGTCATCCAGCCCACACAACATCAATTCATGGCCCAGTTTCACCATCTCTGCTGGAACACAAGGGTCCAGTTACCACAGACAGCCACCCAAACAGGGGGAGGCCAGGCACCTAGCCAAGTGCTTCCCTGCTAAAGAAGGTCAACAAGGAGGCAGGTGACGGACACCCTGGGGTGCTAGCATGGCCTCCTGCTATGTGACCTACACCTGGACACTGCCCTTCTCTGGGGGCTAGCTTCCTCACCTACGATGAGAGGTTGCATTCAATGCTCTCCCATACGGGGAACGATGGCTTCCAGCAGAAGCCCGCCAGCTGCCTGAGGAGCCCACAGAGGCCAGGGCACCTTCCAAAGATGCCAATGCCACCCTTTCAGACACCTCAGCAAGCCACGGCACAAGGAACGATCTCACATTTGTCAGTTTCATACAGGCCCTTCACGCCATCACACCCCTTCCTCTTGCAGGCAACCCTAGCAGGTGGCTACTCTTCCATTTCACAGATTAGGAAACTGAGGCCCTGTGTGGTGCAAGGAATCCTCGGCCATGTCTTTCAGGGAACCCTGGGCATTTTCTGAGGAACCAGCTGATAGGCTACGACTTGGAGCCACAAAGCCGGGGGCCAGTGCAAGCTCTACATCCCACCCAGCCCTGCAGCCCCTGACCCCAAATCCCTGCAAATGCCTACATCTGAGTCTCAAGTCCAGCAAATGGTCCCTTCACTAGAAATCCAGGATCTGGGCAGCATTCCCCTCTTCCAGCATCCCACATCCATTTCAGCACAGCAGGCAAGGGACCCTCCCTGTTAAGCCCACAGTCAGGATTATATGGCCCTTCTTGGAATACAGGCCCACGTCCTTCTGCAGTCCACCAGGCCTGGCCTGGTCTGGCGCTGTCGCCCCTCGGACCTCGGACCTCGCCCCAGCCCTGGCCCTTTGCTCTGCCCTCTACTGCAGCCACCCTGGCCTCCTGGCTGTTCCTACCTCCTGCCTGGGTGCTTGTTTTTCTCTCACCCCAAACACTATTCTTCCCGAGATCTGCCTGCCTCACTTCCTTCTTTCCCATGTGACTCTTGTTATTTAAAAAGGAGACCTTCCCCAGCCATCTTAGCCAACAGTGCCACCCTTCTCCCAGCCCACCCAAGCACCACCCTGCCTTCACCTATCTTTGTTTATGGTGCTTCTCAGCATTTGATACACTGAGAAATGTCACCACCTACTGTGTTATCACCTGTCTCCTAGCTAGCAAGTAAGCTCCACAAGAGCAGTGCTGGGTACAGAGCGGGTGCTCCTTAAATATGAACGAGTGACTTCTAATCCCTCTTCCGCGTGTCACGGTTTCTCCCAATTACACTCTTCCTCAAGCACTCACATCTACCACCTGCTCTGCCACCCAGGCCCCACCCCCACAGGGTGGGCCAAGCTGAGCTGCTCACCCACACGTTACCGAAGAGGAAACAGGCTAGGAATGGTAACACCACGGTAGGTACCTGTGCGTGCGTGTTCAAGGATTCACTTGTGACCCGCTGACCAGGCTGGCCCAGCCTCCATGGGCTCCGAGACACAACCTGTGTCAGCCTCGGGACAGGCCCCAGATAACTAACGTGGCAGGGCCAGCAGGGGCATGGATCAGGAATCTGGGGTCTGGCTCACCCACCCTGGGCCAGGTGTCAGGCAAACACAGACTCGCAGAAGGATGGACCTTCAGAAACACTGCTGTGTGGGTGAAGAGCTAGCCAGCGCCTTTAGGACTGCAATTTGCTCCTCTTTACCTAGTGCTTGTTGCTGGCTTAAGGGAAGTTTCTGCCAAAAATGGATTGAAAAGAAGCAGTTCCAAGATAGGCCCCACAGAGACCTGCCCAGGAATGCCTCATGTCATAGGCACGCACACACACCCAAGCACAATGCAGCCTGATCACTGGTGGCATCAGCAAGAACGGTTGTCTCTGCCTCCCAGCACCCTAGTAGATGGGCTGGCAGGGTCTCCTTCACAGACACAAGGGAGGGTGGATCCCAGCAGGCTCTGGGGACAACCACTGAAAACACCAGTCCACTGTGCAATCTACCAATCTGCTAAGGAGGCCATGCACCAGGTCAGAATGGCCAGAATCCACCATTCAACACAAAATTCCTGTAATGGAGGAGACCCACCTTGGATCTTCGCTTCGGCTGACACCCCCTTCAGCGAGCTGAACCTGTCGAGCCAGGAGGGACAGACCCTGCAGGCAAAGAGCAAAAGCAGTCAGGCCTGAGTGGGCTGCAGGGGGCCCTCACACCTCTCCTTACAGATGCTCTCAAAAGGGAATCTTCATATCCAGGTGCTAAATGGCACTGGAAAACTCACTTTAAAATGGATAATCTTATGTGATTTCAACTCCATAAATTATCAGTGAAACACAAAACCAAACTATTTCTGAAAGTTCACCTTGGAAACGTGAATTTGAGTACTGACATTAAAATTCTCACAATAAAAACATGAAAGGACTGCCCAAGAGGAAAGAAAACTGAATTCCTCAGAGCTCTGACACCTTTCCAAGAGGAACCCAGGGGCTGGCTTTGCTTGCAATCACGGTGCAGGTCTGTTTGGAGAATATGCAAAAAGGACCTCCCTGGTCTGGCATCCTCGCAGGCCGGGCCTGGGCCCCTCTCCTTGCATGTGGCTGACTGCCCTTTTCCACCTGCAGGGCTTTCTTCCCACCCAAGCCAAGCACACCAAGTTGGCTCCAGCTGATCCGGCGAAGCCCACCGCTGGCTGACATTCGCCGCCCCAGGGAGGCCGCGGGAAGGCTGGACCCTCCTGCAGCCACAATGGCATCCCTCCATCACTGCAGGTCCTGGACACAGTCCTTCCGCTGGGCTCTCACCTCCCAGACTTTGGGCTCACCGAGGCCAGGAGCCAACTTTCTGCTGTGTACTTCTAGGCCCTGACAAACACAGCAGCCAGCACTGAAGAGGTGGCTGGTAAGCATTACGAATGAATGACCGCAGCCTCTTGTCACAGACTAATCCATGAGTAAAGGCCCATGCCTATCTCTTTCAACAGAGGGGCGTTTTCTGTTCTTAAACTAACGTAAGTCAACAGGCAATGATGCTACCCAAGGTCACAGCTCTGAGCCATTTGAGGGCTCCTAGCGTGGTGGGCTCTGGGATCACAGTCCCAGCCTCTCAGGTGGGGAGACAGCCATTCCACTTGTCCCCTTGGCCTGGTGGAGCCCCAGCCTTGACAATACCACACAGATAACAAGGGAGTGGCCACTGGTAAGCATCTTGCCTTAAGACGCCAAGGTGAAGGGTGGGATAATTTGAGAGAATACCATTGAAACATGTCTATTACTATATGTGAAATAGATCACCAGTCCAAGTTCAATGCATGAGACAGGGCACTCAAAGCTGGTGTACTGCAATGACCCTGAGGGATGGGATGGGGAGGGAGGTAGGAGGAGGGGTTCAGGATGGGGGTTCAGGATGTACACCCGTGGCTGATTCATGTCAATGTATGGCAAAAACCACTCTAATATTGTAAAGCAATTAACCTCCAATTAAGATAAGTAATTTTTAAAAAGAAGATGCCAAGCTGATGGGCAGAACCATTTCCAGACACAGATTGACCACATGCAATACAATGGCAGGCATCACAAGTGACACAGAGCCCAAGTCTCCCACTGGGTCTCCTCCGTGAGGGGGCACAGTCTGAGCATGGCAACCCCAGCCCCAAGGTCCAGGCATGGCGCAGCAGTCAGGCCATGTGAAGGGCGCTCCAGCTGCTGGCCAGGGAGCCGCCCCATCTCTAGCAGGGTCGGGGCCCAGGCCTCACCCTGGGGACCTGCTGACTTTCTCATCATCATGGTGGGAAAGGACGGCGCAGGTGTTCAGTGGAAAAGGCTCACTGTTCCTTCCCTGTGGCCATACCTGCCCCAACCAGGCTGGGGGGGCCCTGGGAGCTAGTAGGGCCACCCTGACACCCTGCCCCCCACCGCAGGACTGCAGGGAAGAGGGGGCGGGACAACAGCCTCAGCTGTGCCACCTGTCTTAAATTACTCATTAAGGCACCCATTCCTTCTGTCAAAAAGGGCTGGGCCAGAAGGGGCAGGAGAGGGAAGTGCCACCATGTGAAAAGCTGGGAGGCTGGCCCTGGGCCTGGTTGCCAGGCAACATTCCCACTCACAAAGCGCCAGAGAGCGGGGAGCCCTCACTGATCCATTAGGCTGGACCACAGCAAACCACTTCAACACACTCAAGAATAAATCCCCGAAAGCCTAAGTGACCTCACTCGGAAAGGACTTTCATTAACGTTGCTTTTCCTGAAGCAGCAGGGAGCAGGGCAGAAACTAACAGTGCTCAAGGCCTCGAAAGCAAGTAAAGCTCCTCAGGTGCCAAGGAAACCCACGAGAGTTGAACTCAGTGATCCAGGGACCCTGTGGCTCTGCCTTGCCCATGCTGAGGGCCAGCTTGGCATATGAGCCACCAAGACCACCATGCCCAACCCCACCTCCAGTCAATGCTGCATGCAGTTCCCAGGTTCTACCCAGAGGAAGGTGAATAGGTGGACCTAAACGAGGCTGAAATGGTGAAGCCGTGTGCAAACAAGCCAAGAGGAAATTGGGAGAAACTGGACTATGAAATACTCTTTGGCCATCAAGAGGCCTAGAGCACTTCTGCCAGCTTGGGATCATAAAAATCAATTGGACATTCTTTGGTTGCTTCTTAAAAGAATTGTTTCTTGTATTTAAAAAAGCACTAAAAGCATCTGAGGGCCTCAGCCAGACTCTCATCCATCGCCTCTCTAGCCAGCTGAGGGACCTGGTCCCCAGTTTCCACCTGGGCCATGCAACTTTGGGCACCCTCCCACAAGAGCCTCTCTAAGGCCTGACTTTGGCCCCCTTCCTGTGTTCAAGATCTCCAAACTAGCCCAGGCCATCCTCACTTCTATCCCAGGTTCCTGGACCAGGCACTAGTCCTTCCAGGACCAACAGTGCTTGTCACATGAGCCACTGCCATTCCAAGCCAGGTTCCAGTCTCTTACCTGCCTCTAGCCTCTCTCCTCCAAACCTATCTGCCACAGAACTCCCAAGTCACCCTGCCAAAAATGCCAATTTCACATGTCACTCTCCTGGTCCCAGAGTCTTTCTGCCATTCAAGCCACTGCTGCCTGGTTCTCTCTCCCATAGCTTGACTCCTCGCTCCTATGGAAACCAGTGTCCACCATGACCTGTTCCCAGATGAAACGCGACCTCCTCCATGCCAGCATCCCAGCACTCAGACAACAGAGGTGTGCCCAACACTGGGACTGGTGCCTGAGCATTCTGCACCCCCAGTTCCTTTGAGACCCCCATCAGTGTCTGAGGAATGGTACACCAGTGAGCATGTGTCTGTGTGCCCGCTTGTCACCTCAGACCCTAGAGCACATCTCAAGTATGTGCAACACCATACTGTGACCTTAGGCTAGTGGCTGGACACATGGTGCAGCTGTGTGTGTGTTTGTGTGTGCCTGGCACCATGCAAGGGAAGCCAAGTCTGCCCAGGTCCCTGCATGGCACACATACAGGATCCTATACAGCCTTCAAAGACCTGGCTCACACATCCTGTCTCCTTTTAAAGAAAATCTCCAGGTCCCAGGGCAAAACGCGTCCATCTTTACCCTGAATACTCAGCCTCTTGAGCATACCCCTGCCAGAGCCCTCAGCCTGTTGGCTTTGTCTTGGCCTGCTGTCCTGTCTGGCTCTCCAGAGTACTGGGAGCTGCTGGTGGGAAGGCACTGGGATTGGTGCCTCAGCCTTCTGCACCCCCAGTTCCTTGCGGACACCCATCAGTGTCTGAGGAATGGTACCATGACCCAAAGGACTGGGAAATGGGGTCTTGGCCCTGGCTTGCCACTCCTCAGTAGTAAGACCCCAGATAGTTCTTGACTCCACTCTGAACAGTAGCTTCTCAGTCTGAAAATGAAAGGTCTGAAGTACATCATTTCCCAGATCCCTGCCAGCTCTGAAAGTAGTAGTTACAGCCAGAAAAATGCTCAGAAGCCAAGCTCAGCTACAGCACGGCTGTGAAGAGACAAGCTGAAGCGCTCTCCAGGGCACTTTCTTCCCAGATCCGAGCACGGCTTCACTTCTTATCTAAGCAGGTAACTAAAGACGGTGGGCACCTTCTCATATAAAGAAGAAAACCCACCTTCCCCTGTGGGTTGAGTGGTGTCTGTGTACCCCAAGGGTGGGGGAGGAGGAAAGCAGGTTGTTACCGTGTGCACATCCACTCCAAGATTTCCAAGCGGTACTTCGAGGGGCTACACAGCAGTTCCTGAATGGTCTTTGGTTCTGTGATATAAAGACCGTCAAGAAAGGGGCAGTTGAGGTCCTAAACAAGGAAAGGGAAAGCCAGGAAGTTTTAGAAAGGCAACATCAGCGAAAGGTTGAAACGCAGAGCAGTAATCACGCTCTCAGTGCACCTCCATTCACACACGTTCCCGGCCGCCAAGCAGCCACCAGGCAGGTGACACAGACCCCCGGCCACGGACCACGGGTAGCGGTCTTGATCACGCCCAGAGTTCAGTCCCCGTCATCTGCAGCTCCAGGTGCCCACCTTTTCCGAGCCCCCCTCGAGGCAGAAGCGGTAGTTTGACTTGGTAGCAACTAGGGGTTATGGCGAGATTCCGACATCTGCCGTGGAGCAAAGGGAACCGGGAGAGGGCCCACGGGGCCAATCACGGACGGGGGGGAGGGGGCGGGCGAGGGGAGAGGAGTCGCGGAGGGGAAAGGAGAGGGGATGAGGGGAGAGCGGGTCACAGCCCCGGGGCCGCCACCTGACCTCGCGGGGAGGGTGTCTTCACCACCGCTGTCACCGGCATTTGCTGCAGAAAACTCAAAGCCGGAGGCATGCACTCCGCCCATGTCTCCCCCAGACCTGCGACCTCCTCCTAGAAGCCAGGATTTGTAGCCCCATACCCCGCCGCCCGCCCCTGCACTCCTGCCGCACGCCAAGCCTTAAAGCATCTGCGGGACTAAAGTTTAGGCGCCTGAACTCCTAGGCACGGGCCACGGAGACAGCAAAGTGAAAGCCTGGGGCCGCCCAGGGAGCGGAGACGGACGGCCTACGAGCCTCCCCCCAGCAGAGGCGCCACCGACTTCTGCAGCCCCGCCGCCCAGACCCCGCCGCCCCGGGGCAGCTCCCGGGGCTTCGCAGCACCTTCAGCTTCGCGAAGACCTCTACGGCCGCCTGGAACGAGCTGTCGTCACTCTCACCCTCGTAGCCGCCGCCGCCAGCACAGCCACCGCCAGGACCCAACTCGGCCATGTTTCCCGCTCGAGGCCGCGCCCTGCCCACGCCCCCGGCTGACTGGCCGGCCCAGCTACCAATCAATCACGAGTCTAGTGTCCCTCCCGCCTACCCGCCTGCGCCGTAGCCGGGGTATTGCGCAGAGACGCATCCCGCCCCCTCCTCCACCGTGCCTTCCCATTGGGCAGCGTCTGCGCCCAGGAGGCTGACCTCGAGGAAAGCGGGAGGAGCCGGGGCTAGCGCTCGGTCCCAGGCTCACGCGCTAGGCTCCAGCCAGCCGGCCCGGGGCTGAGGACGCGGCAGGAAGAGCATCCTCCAGGAGAGGGCGCTCCTGCCCTCTTCCCGCGGTTTCTCCGCGGAAAGGTGAAGGGGGAACCTGGGTGACGGGACAGAACTGGGACTTCAGCGTCCCACGTTCCAGCGCGGGTCTCTGTTTCCGTTTGCCCACACTCACAGCTGTAGTTAGAAAGAGGTTTTGTGGATTCGAATCTGGCCCAAGCTGTGTGTCTTTGGGCAGGTTACCTAACCTCTTTGTGCTTCCTTGCACGCACCTAATGTGGATACTGAGAGCATTTACCTCATTGGGTTGCTATGAGGGTGGAATGAGGTAATAATTTCTATAAAATACCCAGGGCAATACCTGGCATGTGAAAAGCACTATGTACGTGTTTACTATTATTATGCTCCTTTCACCTACCCCTCCTCCAGTCTGTCTTTGACCTTCTGGAAGGTTCTGTGTCTCCTTTGTGCCCTGGCCACTTACATATGTCTTTGCACCTTTCAGGCCCCTCAAACTCAAGAGTCTGAAACGACATGTGTCAGCCTGTCCTCTGCCACACCTCCAAAACCCCCAGCTCAGAGAATGCCTGCATCCCAGGGACCTGCTGATCAGATGAGGTAGGAAGGAGATGGAGGGTGGCTGATGCTCAGGGAGTGGGAAACCAGCAGCAAGGAACTGCTGCCAGCCCTCCTTGATTCTCTCCAGAGTCTGTCCCTGCTCAGTGCCCCATCCTGCCATCTCCTGGAGGGTGGCATCAGGGGGCAGGGCTAGACTAGGCCAGCAGACCTAGGGACCTGGCAGGAGGCGACTTCAGTCCTCTGAATGACATGAGAGGGCTCAGCCATGTTCTGGAAGGAAGGGATGGGCAGGAGTCTGGACTAAGAGGAAGGGACCCCAGCCTGGCCTTGTGGAGCAAGGCCTGATTCCCTAGTGAATGGTTTGGAATTCCAAGCTATTCTGAGAACACAACCTCTACACTTGAGCTGAAGGATGCCCCAGCCCAGGGACCCAGGGACTCAGAGATTTGCAAAAGCACTGTAAGGTCCCTTCCCCCTCCAATGTGGCTGCTGACGGGCTTTTTTCACGCCTGAAGGCTGTAGGGGACTTTCAGGTTTTTTTTTTTTTTTCAATCTTTTTTTCCCCTCTTTTTCTGTTTTTGTTTTTCTTTCTTTTTAAAAAATTTCATTTCCATCACAGCCCCAGCTCAGACATTCAAATTCTTGTGGGTTTTTCTGTGGATCTTTCCTAGGACTAGGGAATTTGGCGGGAGAAACTATGGCAGTGTGGTGGCCTCCCCACCCTCCCCATATCCTCTGCTCCTGAAGATCAGGAAGAAACCAGCCCCTGTGTATTCTGGAAGAAAATTCCCCTTCTCCACCCAGCTCTATGGAGCCAGTAGTCTAAACAGCCCTTTCCCGACTCAGCAGCTCTGTCTATGGCACAGGATAGGATGTGGTGGGATTGTCAGGGCCTTGATGGGAGAAGACCATCTCAAAGGGTCACTCAGGTCCGTCCCCTGCATGGAGAGCCCACTGGCCAGCCCTTAGCTCATAGAAATGGCAGCAGCAGGTCTCAGCTTCCCCTCCCACACCACCCCCAAATCATGGTGCCTCCCAAGCCTCATCCACTGGAAAGACTGGGGACTGGGATGGGAACAGAGACTGCTGGGCCTCTCTGGGTGGGTTAGAAAGGACTGCAGAGTGGTAGACGCCTCTGGAAATGTGGACTCAAACTCAATACAAGGAAGCACTTCTCTCAGAGGGCACTGTCAAAAACACTAGCTTGGCTGCCTGGGAAAAGGGAGGGAGCTCTCTGTCTTGGGAGGTATGCAAGCTCAGAGAGGCAGGGAGGGATGTGGACAATTCTGTTAGGGGGCATGCCTGCCCAGAGCTCCTGGCTTCTGTGCAGGAGGCCTGGGCAGGTCAAGAGCTGAAGGATAATGTCTGCCTGAGAGGGGATGGGGCTGGGTGTGTGGGGCACGGATGTCAGCAGAGACCACAGTGCCCTGCGCAGACCTGAGAACTGAACCAAACTCCTGATCGTGGGGGAAACTTGGCCATGTGTCAGTGCTTGGAAAAGAGGCTGGAAAATGAGACCAATTGACAGGTACTGGCCTCACTGTGTCATGGATGGGCTGGCAGCGAGCGGTGGTGGCTGAGGCAACCAGCCACGTGACGCACCTTGCCTTGTGCCTTGGGCACCGAAATGTATAGTCAACCAGGTGGTTTGGCCCCATGGCCTCCCTGCCCTGGAGCAGTGGGCTGCTAGTAGGAGCTGTACAGGGCATCTGGTGAGAGGAAGGGCCTCGACCCCAAAGTTGCAGCTGCCATTAGCAGCAGACCCCAGGGTGCTGGGGGAATCTGAACCAGGTCCCCCCCTCAACAGCCAATCAAAGAAAGTGAAAGTTCAAGATTTACCTCTCCAGTAAGGAAGAGACTTCCCTGTAGCTCAAATGGTAAAGAATCTGCCTGTGACGGTTCAATCCCTGGGTTGGGAAGTTCCTCTGGAGAGTGAGTGAGTGAAGTTGCGCAGTCGTCCCCGACTCTTTGCGACCCCATGGACTGTAGCCTACCAGGCTCCTCCGTCCATGGGATTTTCCAGGCAAGAGAACTGGAGTGGGTTACCATTTCCTTCTCCAGGGGATCTTCCCAACCCATGGATGGAACCCAGGTCTCCCACATTGTAGACAGACACTTTACCAACTGAGCCACCAGGGAAATCTCCTCTGGAGAAGGTAATAGCAATCCACTCCAGTATCCTTGCCTGGAGAATTCCATGGACCGAGAAGCCTGGCGGGCTACAGTCCATGGGGTCACAAAGAGTTGTTGCAAAGACTTGGACACAGACTAACACACACAGACAAGGAAGAGAAGGCAGATTTGCTTCGGCTGCCTCTGAGACAGACTAAAGGCCTTGTTCCAAGAAAGGGGAGCTTTGGAGGGATGGAGGATCCCTCCAGTGCCCACTCCCCATACCCCTGAGATTCCCCAGTAAGAAAATGAGATCAAAGTGAGCACCAAATGCAGGCTCCTGAGAAAAGGGCACATGTCTGTCTGTCTGTGTGTGTGTGTGTGTGTGTGTGTGAGAGAGAGAGAGAGATTTCAGGGGAATAATTCCATTAGTTATGGGTTGAGGCACTCTGTAGAAGTAAGTGGCTGGGCCTGGCATTGGATCTGGGGGAGAAATGACACAGGGTGATGAGGCCAGGCTGAGGAAGGTCTGAGTTCAAGGTTCTCCAGGAGAGGCAAAGTGAGAGGGCTGTCTCCGCCCCCTGCCCCCTCTCTTCCCTGCCTACCCTCTTCCTGGAACTCTCTCATCTGCTCCAGACTGAGCCAGCAGGCTGGACTGTTGGTCACCCATCCACCCAGGTGCCCAGGGCTTGCAGCCAGCCCTCGCCATCTGTGCCAGCCAGAAGCCCACTCCAAAATAAACCATCTTCACATGGATGGGAGGAGGGGTATAGGACATGAACACAGGGGACCCTTACCAATGAGATTGGGAAGAGCCTCAAGGCTGCAGGGACCCCAAACTTTGTCATGCACAACAGACCAGAAGGGTTCTGGGAACAAGAATGACACTAGCTTTCCTTTGGGGGGCTGCCACTCACCCACCCAGAGGCTCTGGCCATGCACTGGGGTGGCATAAGTCTGGAGGACCCCAGAGGTGTGTCTATGGGCCTGACAGACATGGACCTGCCTGGAGAGGAGGCTTGGGGGAGTCTTAGGGTCCTAGCCCTGGCTGGCTAAGAATGTCAGCCTAGGAGCTGCCTGATGAAAACCATCAGGAACGTTCTCATTCTCAGCCTGTGTCCACATTGAGCATGTCTGCTGGCACAAGAGGATGAAGCAGTTTCCCTGGGACCTTGCCCTCCTCTTTCTGTCCCTTCTGATCCCTATGCTGGGACAGGGACTGGGGGTGGGGGGGGCAGCTGGAGAACCAGGCTTTGAGAGGGGCTTGGGGGTGCAGCTGGAGAAACAGCCCTTGAGAGGGGCTTGAGACAGCCCTTGACTCTCTGCGCCTGGGACACCCAGGCAAGGCCACATACCTCCTGCTTTAGGGCCCCACCCCCAGGGCCTGCGAGGGCCTGCGGGTCCGCTTGGAGGCCCGAGAGGTTTGTGGGGGTGCGGGAGGAAGCCAGGGTGCATGGGCGGGGCTGTCCCCACAAGTGCGCTCCCAGGCCCTCCTCTGGGGGAGCCTGGGGGAGCCACGCGGGGAGGGGGGTGGGCTCCCAGGGGGTGGGCTCCCAGGGGGTGAGCCGGGCCTCCGCGGGCGTTGGGGCGCCCTGTGCTCGCGCCCTCTCGCTCGGGGCTGGGGGCGAGTCTCTGGGGGTTCCGCGCACGCGCCTGGTGCCCCCGAAGGCTGGTGGGGCAGGGGCGCGCGCACATGGCTTGGGCGAGGCGGGGACGCACTTGCACGTGCACTGGGGCGCCACAGCGCCCCCCAACCCCCACCCCGGGGTGGCGTCAGAGGAAGTGGCCGGCGGGACGGCCCCCTCCACGGGGAGACACTTGGGTCTAGACAGCTTGGCAAGGCCGGCGGGGCTGAGTCACATGCGTCTGGAGCTGGAGACGCGGGCGCCAGGACTGGAACGTGAACGTGCCCACTCCGGAGGGCCAGGAAGGTGGGGGCTGGGGGGAGGCTCGACCTCGCGTTCCCGCTCCCTCGCCCCCAGGCCCACACTAGCCTCTGCCCCATGTGTGGGGCCCCTCGATGCCCACCTGGAGGGGCAGGGGCAGCTTCCATGGGGAGTCAAGCAGGGCCCACATTATTGGCAAGAACCATCTGGAATTTCAAAAGGGAAGGAGGCTGGGAGAGTGGCCCCCACCTTCCCCTAACCTTGCTCCCTCGACTCAGCCACATCAGCCACCTGGGACCTTTTTGTTCCCAAGCCACGCTTGCTGCTTTTCACCCTCCTTCAGCCCACCTTCCACTGGCACCTTCCCCAGGGATGCCCACAGTCCAGAGGATGCCCACGGTCCTCTCCTTGACCACCAGTGCTTCTTACTACCCATCACTGCATCCCCAGCCATCATCCGGATTCTGTGTTCCCTTTCCCTCTCTTCTGTCTTTCCTTTAGTCTGTCTGTCTATGTGCCTCTCTTCTCTCTCTCTTACTCTCCCTCCGTGGCTTGCTCGCTCAGGAACACCAGGTCTCAAGGAAGGAAGCACGACACAAGAATCTGGACCACCTGATGTATTTGGATCTCACAAAAGCATCTGCAAGAAAAGTTGTTTAATTGGGACCAGATCCTCTGGGGTTTTCATGGCATTAAAACAAGATGGGTTTTCTCTAGGGAAGAAACGGCTAGCAACAGGAAGAGGGCATGGAAAGTTTGCCTTTTTTCTTATCAAAATTTGAAGAGGGAAAAGGCCACTGTACCTTTGTTTATATGTGATAGATGCCCACACACACACACACGGGCACGTGGGCAGACAAGCTTTGATGTTACTGGGACACGTTGTGGAGGGCACAAGAACAGGCCTGTCTGCTTGCTCTGGGTGTTACCCCAGGAGTCTGTCTTTGGCTGCAGAGCCACTATTCTTCCCTGGGTCCTGGCAGAAGGCCTGGTACATAGTAGGGGCTCAATGAACTCATCTAATGATAGGCAAGGGGAGGGCAGGACTGGTAGCCCAGACCTTGACCCTGAGCTCCAGATGCATACACAGAACTGCCTTACAGATTTGACCACTTGGCTGTCTGATCACCCACTTTACACTCGACAGGTCAAGAGCTGGCCTCCCAAGTTTCTGCCACGGGCTCACTCAGCCTTCATTGTTCTGGCTCCACCGACTTCTCCCACTAGCCCCCTCACACCCTGGGCCAGACTCAAAGACCTCCCCAGAGAAGGGTGCAGCTGCCTCCACACTGGCTCCCTCCTTCTGCCCTTGTGCCCTCAACAAGTCTGTGCTCCACCCTGCAGTCCAAAGGATCCTATTACAATGTAAGTCAGATCACAACCTATGAAATGGGCGAAAATATTTGCAAATGATGTGCCCAAGGGCTTACTTTCCAAAATATACAGAAGCTCATATAATTCAATAACAAAAATATAAACAGCACAATCAAAAACTTGGCAGAATCCTTAAATCGAGAAATCTCCAAAGAAGACGTACAGATGGGCAATAGGCACATGGAAAGATGCTCCATTAGACAATTATTAGACAAATGCAAATCCAAACTACAATGAGGTACCAACTCACATCAGTCAGAATGGCCATGGTTAAGATGTCTACAAATAATAATTGCTGGAGAGAGTGTGGAGAAAAGGGACCCCCCCCACCACCACTGTTGGTGGGAAGGTAAATTGGTGCAACCACTATGGAAAACAGTATGGAAGTTCCTCAAAAAACTAAAAACAGAGTTGCCATATGATCCAGCAATCCCACTCTTGGGCATATACCCAGATAAAACTCTAATTCAAAAAGATATACATACCCCTGTATTCATAGCAGCACTATTCACAATAGCCAAGACATGGAAACAACCTAAATGTCCATCAACAGATGAATGAATAAAGGAGATGCAGCATATATATATATAAAACTCAGCCATTAAAAAGAATGAAATTCTTTGCAGCAACATGGATTTGCAAACATGCATGGCCCTAGAGATTTTCATACTAAGTCAGAAAGAGAAAGACAAATACCATATGATATCACTTATATGCAGAATCTAAAATACAAAACAAATGAACCTATCTCTGAAACATAAACAGACTCACAGACATAGAGAACAGACTTGTGGTTGCCCATGGAGGAAGAAGGAGGGAGAGGGAAGGATTGGGAGTTTGGGATTAGTAGCTGCAAACTATTATATATAGGATGGATAAACAACAAGATCGTACTGTATAGCTGCTGCTGCTACTAAGTCGCTCAGTCATGTCCACTTCTGTGCGACCCCATAGACGGCAGCCCACCAGGCTCCCCTGTCCTTGGGATTCTCTAGGCAAGAATACTGGAGTGGGTTGCCATTTCCTTCTCTGTACTATGTAGCACAGGGAACTATATTCGATATCCTGTGATAGACCGTAATGGAAAAGAATATGAAAAAGAAAAACTATGTGTGTGTGTGTATAACTATACATTTTTCTGTACAGCAGACATTAACACAACATTGTAAATCACTTATACCTCAATAAATTTTTTTTTAAAAAGTCAGATCATGTGTAGCTCCTCTGCTCAGAAATCCACAGCAGTTCCCTGCTTCCTTCAAGGTCAAAGGCAAAGTCCACTGGCCACACTTTGATGCACTATCAAGCTAGCCCTGCAACCCTTCCCCAGCCTCACTCCTCACTCAGCCTGCTCCACCACACTGGTCTCCTTGCTGGTTCTCAAAGTGGGCCAAAGCCTTTCCTGCCTCAGGGCCTTCGCACTGCTGTCCATCCTCCTCAGGGGGGTTCCTTACTGGAGCCCTTTTTGCATGGATATCTCCTTTTTACTCACATCTCAGCCCAAACGTCAGTTTCTCACAGTCCTCATCCTGCCGAAAGTGTTTCTTCCTACAGTCACCGTGGCCAGTCCCTTTCCTTCTGATGGGGTCCTCATGCACCTCAGTAGACAGCACACTCTGTGAGCACAGGGAAGCTGGCCATGTGGTTCACCACTGTACCACACACTGTGCCAGGCATGGTGTCTGGCCCACTGCAGGGGCTCAGGAATCTTCTGTGAGCAAAGATCTATTCTCCAATCCTCCCTTGACAGGAGAGGAGCTTTCCGCTGCGCAGTTCTAAGGAGGCTTGAGGGACAAAAAGGCATTGCTTTGTCATCCTCTAGGCTGCCAATTTGAGTGAGTCCTGACTCATGAGGGTATGTGTGTTCTTGGGGGGAAATTGCATGTAGACACTGGGCCACATGGAAGGGAAGAACAGGAGGAGAAGAAGCAAGACTCCCTTCCTAGCCCTCAGAACCTTGAGATTGTGCAGCCAGAAGCAATTGTGATCATCTCATCCAGTTTCTATACGTCCCTTCCAGTTCTCAGATTCTAGAACTTTCTAAAGAGACCATATCCACCACAGCAAAATGGGGAGACCGAGGCCCTGAGCAGGGAGGCTTCCTCCTGACATCACATGGCTGAGCCATCCGGGCAGAGCTGGGAGACCAAAACCCTTCCAACAGCCCTCAGGCTACATCTCTGGTTCCTGGAAAATCCAGACACCAGGCTCAGGGTTAGTGTTGGCCTGGGGCCCTGCCTGTCTCAGCCCAGTCCACAAGCAAGTTCTGTGTGCTGGCTGTGCTCTGTGAGGGCGGCTGCAAGGTCCCCACGATGGCCAGGCCCCTAGATACTGGACAGAGTAGAAGGCCAAGTGGCTGATGAGCCCCCAGTGGGAAAAGGGCAGTGAGGACAGGACTCCATGGGACTGGGGGGCTGAGAGTGCTCCAGGCCTCGCCCCTTCCTGCCTAGGTGGGTAGGAGCTTAGGCCTCCCTCCTCCAGGCCACTGTGCCAAAGAAACCTGGGAACAGGCTTCCCCCACCTCCAGCCCAGCTAATGGGAACCAGATGGCAGGATGTTTAGTCAGCGCCTGGGGAGTGGCGCGAACAGGGGAAATGGGTTGGGGGCCAGGATTCCAGAATCCATCCCCAGGCAGGGGGAGGATCAGAGCCAGGGCTCCCACCAGTCCGTCCATCTCCAGGGGCCCATCTGGGTCCTACCATGTCCTCAAGCAATGCCCAGATTGGGAGGCAGGAGACCCGGTCTCCAGCATCAGACTTGGGCCAACCCTACCCCCTCTCGGTTCCTTTTCTGTACTGAGCTGGGAGGGATTGGGCTCAGTGGTCCAGGATCCCTGGGCAAACCCTGGCCTCCTGTGCCTACGTTCTCCCCATCCCCCAGCTTCAGCAAAACGTTAGCCCAGGATATCCTGTGTCACCTATGAGCACACAAGCAGATGATGGCTTCATCTTTGGCTCCCAGGGCTCTTGATCACAATCCCCAGACTGTCTCTGTCTCATGGTCCCAAATTCAGTTCTTAACCCAGAGCCCCAGATAGGATGGCGGACCCTGTGTGGCTCATGTGGGACTGTTAGGTGGCCCAAGGGCTCTGGGAAGGCAGTGACTGCTGTGTCCTCACCACATCTGGCACTTGGGACTCAGGCTGTTCCCCAGGCACAAAGGAAGACTCACTTGTGGGGGGAAATCTGTGCCCCCTGCCCCATCCTAGGTCTCACACATTCCTCCCCAGCCCCGGACAGATACCTTGAACCCCAGATGGCTACAGGCCACTCCTCCACAAGCCTTCCTGGCCCTGTTCCTCACCCCTCCCCTTCTCCCCTCCACCCAAGCCTTGCCCACAATTAACTCATTTTTTAAGATCGCTTCCAAACATAAGTCAATGCTGGACAGAGCTGTAGGAAAAGCTTCCTCAAGGCTGGCCCCAAAGAGCCATGTGGTGAGACCTGGCTGCTTTGCCAGCCCCCGCCTGCTGCCACAGCTGGGCCTAGAGCTGGGGCCCTCTGAGGGCGGGCCAGGGAGCCTGTGGTCAAGACACCCCTTCTTTGCCCCTGCTCTCAAACCCCATCCCGACCCAGAGGGACCCATCTGCCTGATGTCAGCAGTCCCAGTGGGACCTGGAAACTGTTAGCCAAGAAGTCTGTGAGGACCTGTGAGATGGCCTCACCCAGGCGGCTGCCAGGTTGCCCCAGGCCAAGGGTTACCGAAGAACCTGGCTGCCCTGGTCCACACACACTCCCATGTGGGGGTGAGGGCATGGAGGGGGTCTGCAGGGTGTATGTATACCCGCTCTCCGTTTTACAGAGGAAGAGGTGGAAGCCTGGAGGAAAGGGAACTGCCCAGAGGTGGGGGGCACTGGGGCCCCATCCCAGCTCTGCCCAGGGTTTCTGTCTCCCCTGGAATTGGGAGGCCTCAGCATTGGCAACTGCAACAGAGTGGCTGGAGCCACCATGGTTTGGGTGGCCTGGGAATCTGCCCTGGCTCCCAAGGACGTTGGAGGCCCTGGGGTGTGTTGTTGGCTCTCAAGGCCTGGACCCTCTCTTTTCCCAGCCACTGAGGTAGGACCTGGAAGCCCGAGGTGGGCAGCCCTGTCTGTGGTGGGCCTCACAGGTCCCCCTGTGTACAGAAACAGAAGCCCTATTCATGGGGGCCACTGGGTCAGGGCCAGTGGAGAATGAATGCAGGCTTCTCAGAAAAGGAGCGAGAGTGCTCAGGTCCAAGAAAAAAAAAAATCAATCTCTCTTTCTCCTCAGATGAGAGCAGTGGACTTTGCGAGAAGCGAGGGGCCAGGCCTGGGGAGGCGTTTATTGGGGGACAGCCTTCCTGGAGGAGGGCTGGGCCAGGTAGGGGAGGCTCGAAGCACTGTAGCTCTGGGAGCCAGACTGTCGCCTACTGCCCCACTGGTGTTCCATCCTTCCCAGCCTTTCATCTCTTTTGCCAGCTCCAGCGGCCATGAAGAGGGTGCTACTCCCCGTCCTGGCTCTCTGGGTGGGGTGCTGCCCTGGAGGGGCCTTGGCCAAGCAAGTCTTTGGCCCGAGAGGGCCCAGGGTTCGGCCAACCCCTACAGGGCTGCCCACCCTGCAGCCGCCGCCACCCAGCGCATCTGAGCCCCCAGACGGTGAGTAAGTGGCACTAGCAGGGAGGCTGGCATGATGGCACCCTTCCCCACTACCGGGACCCCCCACCTCCAGGGCTGGTGCAGAGGGAGAGCAAGCAGATTCACCCTGAGGCTGCCCACCTCATGACCCCCCATGAGTGTTCCATTCAGGGCCACAAGGGACCCATGAGCCTCAAGGAATCCATTCCTGGAGGGCAAGGGGGCATGGTGGACTCTGAGAGGCCCTTGTGCTGATTGCCCATGGTGGGGACAGGGGAGAGAAGACACCCCCTTGCCAAGAGAGGCTGCTGCAGCTGGATCTGGAAGAATGGACCCAGGTTTGCTGGTTGGAGAGTACAGTTGGCTGCCCTAATGCCTACCAAGGGGACCAGGAGAAGCGTGGGAGGCCAGAAGCGGAGGCCCCGCCCAGGCCCAGGGGTGGGATGGGAGGGGCCCGTGAGGGGACCCAGTCCCCTACCCACTGCAGACAGCAGGACTTGCAGGACAGGCCCATGGTCAGTGCTGGTTGAGGAGGGGCTACCATGCCATGAGGGGCTTCTCTGGGTTGCTCAGCAGTAAAGAACTCACCTGTAATGCAGGAGACCTGGGTTCGATCCCTGGGTGGGGAAGATCCCCATGGAGAAGGGCATGGCAACCAACACCAGTATTCTTGCCTGGAGAATTCTATGGACAGAGGAGCCTGGAGGGCTAGAGTGCATGGGGTCACACAGAGTTGGACACGACTGAGGGACTCAGCATGCACCATGCAGTGGAGGGGAGGCCTGGGTTGGGAGACTATTATCCCCATTTTGCAATGGCTGACAGCCCCTCAGAGTGGCCTGTAGGCTCTCCTCACCCTCAACATCTCCTCTCCCAGTAGGCACTGGGGCCTCCACCTCCAGGAGCAAACTGTGCCATGTGGCAGCGACCCTTCATCTTCCCAGAGGGGATCCCTACCCTTCCCTGCCCAGGAAGAAGCCACAGGGAACTGGAAACACAGGAGCAGGCCCCACCTCTCTGAATAGGGCAACTGAAGGTCTCCTGGGCCCACAGTCATAAGCCAAGGACCTGCTGGTACCTTGTCCCTGAAGGATCCCTGGGAGTTCTGAGAAGCAGGCAGGGTGATGCAGCCTGCTTATCACATTGAGAACCTCTCTCCTAATCAGGGTCCCCCACTCTGGCAGCATGAAAATGCGGGTTGGAGATCAGGGAATCTCTGACACTTGGTGGCTTTGGGTTGGTGACAGAAGGCCAAGAGCTCCTGAGGAGAGAAAAAAAAGGCAGAAGTGAGGCCTGGGGAAATACAGGAGAGAGACAGGCAGGCCAATGGCTTCTCTCCCTCCTCGGGAAGGAGGTGCTGCCTCCCAGGCACACAGGGGTCCCAGCCACCCCACCCCACACTGGCTCCTTCTGCAGGTCAAGTGCGACCCATGCTCACGAATGGGAGCCTGGACAGGCCTGACAACGGGCAGCTGGACAGGCCACCGCTGCAACCCACCTCCAAGGAGGGGCCCCCCAGAGCCTCCACCCAGCCCACAGTCCCTCGCTGGAAGGTCCTCGCCAGACTCAGGCTGACCCAGAAGAGGTCGACACAGCAAGCAACCTGGGAGCACAAACAGGGCCACAACCATGGGGCTGGCACCGTGCAGGTCCACCCCCAGGCCACAGATATAGCCAGGCCTGGGGTGGCAAGAACCCCCCAAGCCCAAAAGGGTGCCATGGTTGCCAAGAAGGGCCAGGGTAGGCAGATCGGAGGCCAGGAAGCCAAGAAAAGGGGCCCAAAACCCCAGAGGTCCCCCAAAGGTGAGGACTGGCTTTGGACACATAGCCCAATCACACTGACACCCCCACCCACTGAGACCCCCACCTGCTCTCAGAGTGCCCAAGCTGAGTGCCCCCATCTGCAAGGCAGGAGGGCAACCCTCCCCAGGCAGATCTTCTACCCCAGCCTTAGGGCCCCAATTTGGGCCTTTACCCTTGGTGCCGAGGGCAGGAGGCCCAATGGCCTGTTTTTCTGGTACAGCTGGCTGAGTCATCAGCAGGTCTGGGGAGCCCCGGGAAAGACCTTGCTCCTCAGTGGGGCCTTGTTGCCATGTGAGCAGGCTGAGGCCTTGTCTCTTATCCTCC
Source organism: Oryx dammah (assembly GCF_014754425.2). NCBI lineage: Eukaryota > Metazoa > Chordata > Mammalia > Artiodactyla > Bovidae > Oryx > Oryx dammah. Next base: position 57,341,760 of record NW_024070207.1, read on the forward strand.
AGGGGCCCCCCAGCAACCCAGGCCAGCAGGCTGGTGTGAGAAGGATCATAGCCAAGGCGAAGGGGGCAGCAACACCTCGGAGACCACAGGTCATGGGTGGAAAAGAGCTGGAAGCAGGCGAGGGCAGAGCCCTGTGCCTATAGGCCCAGGCACTGTGGAGTGGATCATGCCCTCCCTGCCAGCTTCCTGCCTCCTGGCCCAGGCGGCCATCGCCTGTGGCAATGTCAAGATGAAACGTGTCCCTGCCCTGTCCGACCCTGACCTGACCACGCTTTACTTGGCAGGTGGGTGGGCCCGCTTTCCCACACCTACTCCCATGGCAGGGGTAGAAGGACATACACCTAGGTGTCCACTGCAGTTGGTCTTTGGTCCCCATGGCTGCCGCCCCACCACGCCTGAGGACGACTCACCACCCCTCTGACCTGAGAGGCTCTGACTGTGTCAATCAGAAGAGCCAGCTCCTTCAAGGAGTCTGTCACTGCAGCCTCTGGCCTGTGTGGAGGAGGTACGGAGTGGCAGAGTGGAGGGGGACGGAGGGGCCGGGAAAATGGCTACCTTGTGTGTGTGCAGAGAACGAAATTGCCAAGATTCCAGCCCACACGTTCCTGGGACTACCCAACCTGGAGTGGCTCGACTTGAGCAAGAATAAGCTGGATGCCCTTGGCCTGCACCCCCACGCCTTCAAGGTACACAGCAGCCCCTCATCCTGGTCTCCTAGGGGGGCCAGTGCCAGGGGCATCAGTGATATAGGGTGACATGGTCCATAGCCGGGAGCATGGAGGCCAACACAGATCCTGAGGTCCCCCAAGGGACCAGCACTCTTGGGAGAACTTGAGTAGAGACAAGCCTGGTCCAAGAGGGAACCAGGAAGCCATGATGCAACCCAACCAGGGTGTCTGTGGGAAGGACGAGCCCAAGGCCACATCTAGAAGGCCCAGCCCCAGCCAGCGGCACCCCAGTCTCTAGCTTGGTCTTCTCCTCTAACCTCCTAGAATCTGACGCGGCTGAAGCGGCTGAACTTGGATGGGAACTTGCTGTCCACGGTGCCAGCCTTGCCCACCTCCCTGCAGGAGCTCAAACTCAATGACAACCTTCTTCAGGGCCTGGAGTACAGCAGCTTCCGGGGTGTGAACAGGCCCCAGGGGGAGGGGCCAGGGGGAGGGGCCAAGCAGAGGCTCCACCCAAGGCAGCCTCCCGGGGGACCGACGGGGAGCGCCAATTCAGAAAGGTGGCCCTGGCCTCCAGGGCCAGGGGAGTGTCTCTGGAGCTAAGGAGGGCAGCTCCCAGCCAGCCTTCTGAGCTCGGCAGTCAGTTCACCTGCCCCCTCGGCCTGCTGCCACAGGTCTCAGCCAGCTGCTGACACTGGAGGTAGAAGGGAACAGGCTACATGACGGAAACATCTCCCCCCTAGCCTTCCAGCCCCTGCGCAGCCTGCTGTACCTGAGGCTGGACCGGAACCAGCTTCGGACCATCCCGCCCGGCCTGCCAGCCTCCCTGCAGGTAACTATGAGCCCTGAGGCCACGAGAGGCAAAGGGAAGTGAGGCCACGAGAGGCAAAGGGAAGTGAAGTCACTCAGTTGTGTCCAACTCTTTGCAACCCAAGGGACTGTAGCCCACCAGGCTCCTCCATCCATGGAATTTTCTAGGCAAAGAGTACTGGAGTGGGTTGCCATTTCCTTCTCCAGGGGATCTTCCCAACCCAGGGATCGAACCTGGGTCTCCTGCATTACAGGAAGACGCTTTACTGTCTGAGCCGCCAGGGAATCCCTGAAAGTGAGAGTCACTCAGTCGTGTCCAAATTTTTGCAACCCCATGGACTATACAGTCCATGGACTTCTCCAGGCCAGAATACTGGAGTGGGTAGCCTTTTTCTTCTCCAGGGGATCTTCCCAACCCAGGGATCGAACCCAGGTCTCCCACATTGCAAGTTGATTCTTTACCAACTGAGCCACAAGGGTAAAGCTGTGGCCAAAAGACTGGAGTGTCTGCCCACAACAGCTGAGCCAGCTGCCTGTGGGGGCAATTTTGATGCTAAACCCACAAGGCCTCAGCACCAAAGGGCCTTTCCTCCGCCTGATGAAACCTTCCTAGAGCCCAAAATTGAGCCTTGAGGACCATTGTGGACCCGCCAGGTGTCCCTGAACAAGGCTCATGCCCTCTCTGGGCCGCATGATCCCTGGTGCTTGGCAATGCTCTCTGAGCCTGTGTCTTGCGGGACTCTGAAGAGTCATGGTACAGCTTGCAGGTGTCAGCTGGGATCTTTTGCACAGCTGGCCACATCCCTGAGAGGGGCAGAGACAGTGGGACCTAGTGGAAGGGGGCAAGGAGCTGGGCTAGGCCACCACCGAGTGGTGGGTGGACTGCTTACCCTGAACCCTGGCCCTAGGAGCTGCACTTGGGCACAAACGTCATCGAGGAGGTTAGAGAGGGCACACTGAACCACAGCCGCAGCCTCAGCGTGCTGGTTCTCAGCAACAACCGGCTCCAGGAGGACCGACTGGCACCCCGTGCTTGGATCAATCTTCCGTGAGTACTGTGGTAGCCCTGGCACTGGCCAAGCTCTGCCCCCATGGGCACAGAGATAGAGGATGCTCATAAAGGAAGCAGAGAGTTATGAGGGAAGGCAGAGAGACTTCACGGGGCCTGGTGGGTCACCTGGGTCACCTGGCTCCTTGCCCAGGGTTCAGGGTGGCCTGGGCCCTCAGTCACCACCTGCTCCTCCACGATTTCCATCTGACCCTCCCACCCGACTGAACTCCCGAGGCCACAAAATCCCTCCTCTGCCCGTGCCCAGAGGGAGGGCAGTCTAGTTGCTGCAAGCTGTCCCCCTGCTGGGTTTAGCTAGGAAGCAATGGGGGCAGGAAGGGGCATGGAAGAGATGGCAGCCACAGGAAAAAGGCCTGTGACCTTCCTGGGGCAGCCATAACTAAGTACCACAAAGAGGGTAGCTTAAAACAACAAAGAGCTCTGTTCTCATAGTTCTGGAGGTCAGAGATCCAAAATCAAGGTGTGGCAGAGCCGTGTTCCCTCCAGGGTAGGATCTCTTCTGCCTCTTCCAGTTTCAGGGGGCTCCAGGTGCCGCTTGGCTTGTGGCCGCACCACTGCAATCTCTGCATTTTTCACCTGGCTTCCCCTCTGTGTCTGTGTCTCTCCTCTTCTGTCTTATAAGACCACCTCCCATTGTATTTCCTGCCCATTGTAAAGCAGGATGATGTCATCCCAAGATCCTTCACTCACTCACATCTACAAAGACCTTTTTGCCAAATCAGGTCACATACACGGGTTCTGGGCAGCCATATCTTTGGGGGGCACTAGTCACCCCACTATAGGAAAAAGGGTCCAGGATGAGTCCCCATGATCGCATTTGGATGGCTGAGTCAGGTCACCAGCAGGAGGGGCTGGGGAACAGACAGGGCCTTTACAGGCACTGCCTAAGGAGTCAGGATGTGACCCCAGGACTGGCCAAAGGGCTGGGGAGGGACAATCCTTGGGGTCTGAAGACAACAGAGGCAGGGCAGGGGTGGGGTGAGGGAGGGGTTGAGAGTCCGGACCGCCATTCCAGGGACCAGAGCCTCCCGCCCTGCACCCTCGTGTTCCAGGAAAAAGTTACTAGGACGTTTGGGTTTAATTATCCCTTTTTCCTCTCCCCCTCTTGCCAAGGGGGCAAAGGAAAGCAGACAGCAGCCTAGGGAGGGGCCGCCCAGCCATGTTCTACTCCTGCCACGGGGCCTGGGCAGGGGGCTGGCGGCCAGTCAAGCCTAGGCCGGCGCTGGCCAGTTTTTCTCCAGCTGGTAGACAGAGAGGGGGCTGCTGGCTCGGCAGGCTTGGGAGGCACCAGAGACCCACCTGCTTTGGACGGAGGATGGCATCCACCCCAAGGCCAAAGAGCTGACCCCACCCACAGGGGCTGGATGAGGGGGGATATCAGTGAGAGAAGCCACTTGCCCTGCCCCGATCTGTTCTAGAAGCATCACCACCCTGTGCTCCTGTTTTCCTTCCCCATCAGTCTTCAGCTTGCCTTCAGCCTGGGTAGGGCCAAGAGGTCGAGAAAGTGCAGCGTGGGGACTACCAGGGAGATAGCTCTTGGCCCAGACCACTGGCCCCTCCGCTCGGGCTTAGGAGGGAGGGAAAGGAAAGGGTCTTCCATCTCTGTCCCAAGGGCCAGCCTCGCTAGCTCTGCAGTGAGCAAGGGAGGACCCCGTAGACCTTTTCCCAGCCTCCGTGGACAGAGGGCACACAAGCCAGACAGGGCCTGGCCCTCCCCAGCTGTTGGGAGACTTGGTGGCTGCTGCCATCTTGAAGCAAGTCCCCACCCTCCTCTGGGGCGTGGACCAGGGGCCACTGACTCTAGCTCCCCTACCACACCCCAGGAAGCTGGAGGCCCTCGACCTGTCCTACAACCAGCTGGTGCACGTGCCCTCCTTCCTGCCCCGGGGCCTTCGCCACCTGACACTGCACCACAACCGCATTGAGCGCATCCCCGGCTACGTGTTCGCGCACATGAAGCCCGGCTTGGAGACCCTGCATCTGGCCCATAACAGCCTGCGCGAGGACGGCATCCACGGCGTGTCCTTCCTGGGCCTGCAGGCCTCCCTGGCCGAGCTGATCCTAGACCACAACCAGCTGCAGGCCATCCCAAGGGGTCTCCTGGGCCTCCGGGCACTGCAGGTGCTGCGTCTGAGCCACAACAAGATCAGGTAGGGTCGCATCCTGCTGTTCCCCCACCCCACCCCGCCCTGGCCTGTCCCCACCTCCAGTCCGGGAGGGAGGCAGCTCTGCTGAGACCCAGAGACCCCACCTGGCAGGCTGGCCAGATGTTCTGGCCTGTGGACTCATCACCCAGGGGCCCCAGAGGCCGGCAGCAGGACTGTGGGGTCATCCTTCCCTGCTTCCATGGGCCCATCTTGATCGCTGTGATTGGAGGCCATGCCCAGAGGCTGGTAGAAGAATCTGGGCCAGGGGAGGGTGGGAGAAGTTGGGAGCCCCGAGTGGCCAGGTGACCCTCCACCCTGGGCCTGGTGTCTGTGCCTTGGTGTCCCCACCATCCACTGTGGGGCCATGCTTTCTTTCCTCTACCTGATGCCTGACTCTCCTTTCTTGGGTCTGGGCTCCTCCTGCAACCCCTCCCCCACAGACACGTGCCCCTGAATTCCATCTGTGACACACGTGTGGCCCAGGACTCCAACCTCATCTCCACGCACCTGGAGAACAACCTTATTGACCGGCGCCGCATCCCACCCACTGCCTTCTCCTGCATCCGGGCCTACCATAGCGTGGTCCTCGAGCCCCAGCAGGGGGAGGGGGAGTCTGCCTAGCCCCACTGCCAGCCTTCCCCGCCCCCTTCTCTTGGGGGACTGGAGGTGGCAGGAGCCTAGGCCTAGCTCTGATGGATTGATGTGCCACTGAAAGAAAGTTCTAGAAGACCCTGCTGCTTCAGATGTGCCCACATCCCATTGACTGCCGAGGCCCCTTCACTGAGTAGATGGCCCAGCCTGGTACAGTGCTGGTTTGGACTTGAACATAATAAATGAATCTCATTCAAGCCCACTCGCCTCCACCGCCCTCCCTCCCTCCCTCTCTCCTGGATCTCAGCTGCCTGTACACGCTGGCACTCCAGGGTGCATGGAGCCCTCAGAGCCCACATCCTGGACATGGCTTCATCAGCAGGAGGCTAAGAGGGCCTGATTCTAGAATCTTCTCCAAGAGCCTCCCCACCCCCACCCACCCTGGCCAGGGTCCTGAAGTCCCCTTGCAGCTTGGCCCAAAGCCATCTAGAGGCCCGGCTCACCTCCACTGTTCAGAGAAGCATCACTACCCTCTTGTCCAGGAAGCATCTCTGTCCCGGGAGTGGACACACACAAGAGGTGCTGACTGTCCACCTGGTAGGGGAGACAGCAGCTAGCTATGAGTGCTCAGCCCCGCCAGGCCCTCCAACTGAGCCTGTTGGAGGTCATTGGAATGGTTCATAGCCCATGCCCTGGGGCGTGGGGAACTCATGGCAATATGGCGGCCAGAGAGAGAGCACATGACAGGTCCTGAGGATGCAGCGCAGCTGCTGGATGTGAAGGAAGAAGCGCCCACTGTCAAGACCTTGCCCTGCCAGCGCCTTGGCCTGGGGTCTGGGCCTGGGAGCCGGGAGTCCTGCATCAGTCCCATTCTGTAGTCAGCCCCCACACGCCTCAGCCTGAGTTCTGAGCAGAGAAAACGCCAGACTCTGGCAGGGGGCAGGGAGAGGCCTGGGAAGCTGGCGGAGTGTTTGCTTTGGACTCATCCTTGCATTCCTTTTCCTCTTGGGCCTGGGCCCACAGATATGGCACTTCCTGTTTGGACTGGGTCAGAGGTCAGCAGCCCTTGAGGCACTGGCCCTGTGGGGAGGCCCCCATTGCTTTCCCAGCTCTCACAACCCCTCCTCCCCAGTCTGGCTGCCTGCCCCCACCCAGCCCCTCCAGCTCCAGTTCAGTCAGCCCCCAGTCCCCTCCCCAGACTCAGAGTTCTGGCCCCCCGCAGGCACAGGAAGTTCAGGCTGGGCAACCCCCACCCCCAACTGCTCTTACCTCCCTACTGAGCAGACCCTCTGGGCTAATTCCACTTCACACAGAGAGTGCTTGGCCCTTGGGGCTTCTGTCAGGTGGACTGAACCAAGCAGGGACTGGGCAATCCTTCCATGACCCTCCTCAGCCCCGAGTGAGTATTCACCATTGAGCTCCCCAGAAGCTGACTCAGAGGCGAGGAGAGGTGTGAGGAAGTCTCCTCGGAGGCTCTTGAGGGGAGGGATGGATAAGAGTAGGCCCAGGGAGAAGCTGGTATGTGACCGACAATGCAACACAAGCCAAGGTCCACAGGTGCCCTGCACCCAAGCTGGTCAGGAGCTGGAACAGGGCACAGGACTTTTATACCCCCTGTCATCATTAGGTAGGACTTCCCAGCAAAGGAGGGGGTGACTGGGACAAAGACCCTCTGTTCAGCTCAGGCAACTCCCCTAGAGGGCTGGGATGTCAGGGCCTTCAGTCCTATCCAGGTGGTGTCCGTGGTGGCACGACCCCAAGGAGGGTGACAACCCCAGACAGACCCCAAGCCAGGGGAGCAAGCACAGTGTGGCCAAGACCTGGCAGCAGGACCAAGCCCACCCTGTACCCTCTGTTCACTGGTGCCTGCTGACAGTGGTGCCCAGTGGTGGGCATGGCCCAGTGAGTAACCCAGAAACACTGGATATCAGAGGGTTCCTCATGGTCATCACGGTGATGGTGGTGATGACAGGGTAGGGGTGACTATATTCAGGTGGTGAAAAGCAAGGCGTTCATCAGTCCCTGGACCAAGGCGGCAGAGGTCTTCCGATGGCAGGGGTACGACTGAGGATGAGACCAGTGGGGACAGTGGGAACCAGGAGCGAGGCACAGAGGCTAATGGCTGCTAGGAGCAGAGAAGGGGGACAGGGAACCAGGGGGCACTCCTTCCAGGAACCTCAAGGGCCCCACCCCACGCACAATCCCAGAGTCCTGCCCACCGACGTTCTTCTGGCCACCTCTTCCTCCTCCCCAGGGCTCCAACCCAAGGGCCTGCCAACGCAGTCCTTCGAGGGGCTTCCCCCAGCGGGTTCCAAGCCTTCCTCCTGCCTCATGGTCTTTAAGAAAGACAGGCTGAGGAAAGGGCGTTAGAGAGTGAGGAGGATAAAGGATGTGATAGGCATGCTGCCCCCGCCAGGCCTGTGCCTCCCCTAACCCCGACCTGTGAGCAGTGGCACCATGGTGGGCATGCAGGGCCAGTCCAGCAATGCTGGCTGCCTGGCCCCCGGTCCTGCACCTGCTCTCAGCTACAGCACCCGCTGTCAGCTACAGCACCCACCAGAGCCTGCTGGCCCCAGGGCAGCAGGCAGATCCAGGGCCCACTCCTGGGGGCTGGCATCCGCCAAGGGAAGACCCCGCCCTGTTCCATGGCCTTCTGGGGTCTCCCTGGCTTTGCAAGCGGCCACAGATGCAGCCCTGTGGCACAGTCCCCTGTCCAGCTGCCTCCTCTAGCCACACCCAGAGCGTGCGCCTCTAAAGATAGCTAGATGTGGGCCAGGCCCTCACGAAGCCCCCTTCGAGCCCTGAAATTACAGCCCTAGCGGCCTGGGACACAGAGCCGCTGTGTGATTATGTCTTCAAGGGAAGGTCAAAAAAAGCTCTGGCATAGAGTGCCAACTTTCACCGACCACGCCTCAGCCATCAGCGCTGGGAACCTTCCAGAACGTGGAGGTTCGGCCCACTCTAAGGAGTGGGACTGGCCCCCGGCATCCAGAGGGTCCCCTGGGCACGTTACACCTGCTGGCCTTGGGGGCTCCAGAATGCCAAGGAACCAATGAGGTGGGAGGGACTGCTCCTAGTTACTGTGGGCCTGGCCCCTGCCCTGGCCCTGCCCAGCCCATGAGGGTGCAGAGATTTGGGCAGTGTGGATGAGGGCAGTGGATAAAACCAGCAGGCTGAGAGTGATGGCAGGCAAGGCTGTGAACTTGGGGGTGTCAGCTTGGGTGCAGGGGCTGCAGTGCCCAGGAGCCTCGAGGGCCCTCTCCAAGATCTTGGCTGAGTTCTAGGCAAGGTGGCGTGTTCAGGAAGTAACCCTAATGTATGTGTGTGACAGGTCCCTGCCTGTCAATGGGGCTTCTATGGGTGATGCCCCCTACTGGGCTGGCTGTGCAAGAACCCTTGGGAGCACTCCAAGGAGGGGCTGGAAAGCAACCCCAGGACACTACTGGGAGCCACCTCCTCCCAGAAGTCCTCCCTGTGCCCCATCCAGTGAGCTCCAGGCGGGTGAGGGGGACCAGTGGAAGTTGAGGCTGACTAACTCAGTGTCCAGGGAAGTGACAGAGATGCAGAAGAGATACCTGGAAAAGGACTGGGGAGCCCAGAAAAACAAAAAAGGGGATTAGCAGTGGCAGAGGGGAGTACCAGCCAGACACAGCAGGGCAGGGAGGCCAGGAAGGCCCTGAAAGGGGGCTGGCTGAGGGCCCCTGAGGGTCAGGGCCAGGCTAATCTCTCCAGACCCTAGAAGCACACAGGATGGGGGCGAGCATCTGGGTGGGCTGGCGCTCAGGCTGGGGCAGGCGCTCTCTGAGCCTCTGGGAGCCTGGCCCACTGGGCCACCTCCCAGGCTACCAGGCTCTGCCCTTTAGGGATGTGCAGCAAAGGCAGCTTGAGCGGGCTGTATTCTTGACTCCTGGCACAAGGGCCTTCTAACAAGTGGAGGCTGCTAGGGTATCCTGGCTGAGGGGCAGGGGGCTGCTGGCAGGATCACCCAGTCCTCTTTGGTCCCTTGGGACTAGTGTCCAGATTGGGGCTTTGGGGGTCTGTGCAGTGATGTCCCAGAGGTACAGAGCATGCTGGGAAATGGCCTTAGTCACCCCTGGGCTCCTGCTGGCAGAGGCTGGCCTCTGCCTTCTGGCCCACCCGCCCCCACCTCCAGTTCCTCAGCCAGCCCTGTCTGCGCTGGTTCTTGTGGAGCTAAGACAGCTGTGCATCAGCCTCCTCTGAGGGCCCGGGGGCCTCAGGAAATGCCTGCTCTTCCTTCCTGCCTTGACCCCATGCCTGCCCTCCCCTGCCTCCTGCTGCCTCCTCCCAGCCCCAGGAGGCCAGAGGCCAGGAGGCTGCGGCTCTGCTGGCCAGCAGGACGTGCTGTGCTCAGTGGCTGCTTCAACTGGGGGTCCCAGTTGTTCCTCGGCTGCACAGAAGAGGGAGGGGGCGGGGGAGGCCCAGGACTGAGGTGCAGCCTGGCTGGTCTGGGAGTGGCCTCCAAATTAGAGGGCCAGGCCCAGTGACTCAGTGGGCCTTGGGCCGGGCGTGCAGTTATGGCTTATTGCAGACTGCAAACCACAGACAGAAAAGCCTTCCAGGCGCAAGAACCATATTTACAGACGTATTGCCCCAGACGCACCTCCAGCTGTGGGGAAGAGCTCTAAGGTGCAGGGTGTCGCCTCACTGCTGCCCCAAGTTCCCTCCAGGAGCCTGCCTGGCCCACCACTAAGCTTTCCCACCTAACTGCCTTCCTGCTCCACTATGGTCTTCCTTCTGCCAACAATGTCCCTCTTCTCTACTTGTCTGCTCTAAGTCCTCTCCTCCAGGAAGCCTTCCTGAGTGCCTCTGGTGCTGTGTATGGCCATGGCCTGCCCCAGTCGCCTCCCCGCAGAGCTCAGCCCAGCCGTAGAGTCCCCAGAGCAATGCAAGGCTCCACAGAGGGTGGCTGGGGGCACCAGGCCAGGTGGGACCTTACTCAGTAAGCAACTTGGCTCCTTGGACGGTAGGCATGCCTTGTGCCCTTTTTGTTTGCTTGTTTTTATTTTTTTTTTCATTTAAAAAAAGATTTCAATAACTTTATGGAGCTATATTGCATTGACCAAAAAGCTTGTCCAGAGTTTTCCATAATATGTTTTGGAAAGGTTCTATAGTATACAATTAATTCACCTATTTAATGTGTACAATGGTTTTTGTTTAGTATCTTCACAGAGGGTCCAACATCATCATAGTCATTTTTAGAACATTTTCATCAAGTCCTAAAGAAAATTCATACCTTTGGCTGTCACCACTCTATCCACCACGCCCCCCTAAGAAACCACGAATCTACTTTTTGTCCCAGTCCATGTGCCGATTCTAGACATTTCCTGCAGGCTCACGCAATGTGAGCACAAGGTCTTATATGTGTTTTGGACCCTCTTTCTCCTCCTTCCCAGCTGTGAACGAGAGTTGCTGCTCTGTGGGGTGACCCGGGCTTCATGGTATGAGTCCTTCTACTGCCAGAGATATTTCAATATGTCACCAATAAACAGGAAAAAAAAAAAAGCACACAAACAAATAAGCAAAATAAACCCCCGTGTCTGGAAGGGCACGTGCTTCCAACCAAGTGTCACTACCTCACCCATGGGAACAAGAGGGAGCCACCACAGCTTTGTCAAGGCTGTGTCCCAGGTCCAACCAGCCATGCCTGAATGGATGCTTCCACACGGAAAAGAGATCTGGGCCCAGCCACTGCCCTGGTAGAACTTTCTAGAACCTACCTGCCGGCTAGGTGGGCAGGACCCTGAGGCCACACCCTTGTTCTCCTTTCATTGGCTCCGCTTCTCCCTGACCTGCCCTCAGCCCCTGCTAGGTTGAGTTTTTTCTTTTTTTTCCTCCTTTGGGCTCAGTGGAGTTCTGTCTGGCCTTCATTTCTTTCCAGATTCTCCTTTGCAGATCTCAGCGGCACTCCTTGCCTCAGTTTCTCATCCCATCTAAACCCTCACCTCTGTCTCCCCAAAGCTGCTCTTGCAGGAGGCTCCCTAGGCCAAGACTGGGCAAAAAAGGGTTGGGGGGAGAATTGGGACCCCACGGGACAGGGAGGAGGGGTGGGCTTGTCTCTCAGGAAGTGGCTGAGCTACCAGGGATGGCGTGGGTGTCATGGCTGCTGACAGCCACTTTCTGGGACACTTGGTGGGCTGACCCAGTTACTCCAAGAAGTGGCCAGCACCAGCCTCAGCACTGAGGAAGTGGCCACCCTCACCGCGGTTCCTGCACCCTGGGGGACCTGCTCGGATGGAGCCAGAAGGATGACTGGCCGGGTCCGCCTCTCTGAATCAGCTTCTGCGAGCCTCAGCTCAGAGCAGGCAAGCCGGGGAGGAGGACCCCCAGAATCTGTGCTGCCCCCTGCCAGTTCCCAGCTAAACCCCATTCTGAGGTCATGGGGACAAAAAGGCTGGAGTGGGCCAGGAAGTGGATCCAGCCCTTCCAGCAATCCACCACGGCTCCCTTCCTGATCCCAGACAACCACCTCCTCCCCAGACTGCAGCTGCCACACGTTCGTTCTGGGAAGGCTCAGGACAGGATACCAGGGGCCCCTCTCTGGACTAGCACTTGGAGGCCACCACCTCCTTGTCCCCCTTCCATTTCTGCCCTCTTGCCTTCCTCTTCCAGGCCAAGCGCCGGCCAGCCAGCCGGCTCCCGCCCCCCTGGTTGGGCCTCAGTGTCCCCATCCGGATGGTGGAAAGTTTGAATCTCTGAGGCTGCGGTGTCGTTGGCCTGGAGACGCCAAGGGGCCTTGTCTGAGTGAGAGAGTATGCCTCCCCGGGGTGGGGGGCAGGGGGTCGTGGCCTTGGAGTGGGAGGGGTCGTCCTCGGGGTGGGGGGCGTAAGGGGGAGGGGCACAGCTAGCCCAGGCGTCTACAAGAAAATTACTCCCTTTGAAGCTGCCAGGGGGGCCGGGAAGCCAGCCCCCTCCTTCCCTTCCTCCCTCCCTCTCTCCCTCCCTCCCCGCCCCCTCCCCGCTGTCCCCTCCCCGTTGGCCTACCCGCCCGCCCAGCCTTTACCCTCCCTCCTGCCGCCTCCCTCTCCCTCTCTCCCCGAACTGCCCAGGAGTGAGCAGCTGCTCTCAGACGACACAACACACAGACGGACGCGGGGACTGGCTGACGCCTCAGGCTGCCCACCAGCCAACGCGTGCCCACCGCTTGCCCTCCTCAGGTAAGCCCCCCACCCCCACAAGCCCCATCCTGTCCCCCACCGTTCCTACAGCTGGCCTGGAACCGCCCTCGCCCTCGCTGTCTCATCCTCCAGATGCCCCGACCCTGCGCCCCCCCAAACTCACCCTCCTCATCCCTACCCCTGCCCCTGCGGGCCCCCTCACCGCCATCTCCCGCCCCAACCCCGTCGCCCCCAAGGCTACTTGCCGATTCCCACGCCACCCCCACCCCCCTGCTGCAGGATCCCAGCGTGCCCCTTCATGGCCACCCTGCGGTCCCTCCTTGGTCCCAGTCCCATCTCGGCCTCTTTTCCTCCCTGGGTCCTCCAGGCACCTTCTCCATCCCCTTCCCTCTCCCCTTGCTCAGCCCTGCTTCACACTCCACATCCCCCTGGGCTTCTGCCCCTTGGCAGCCATCCCAGAACATCATCAAGTCCCAGGTGCGCCCTGCACCCCCTCGCTGGCCTGACTCTGGCCCCTGGTTAGGATAGACCTTCGGGCTCCGGCCTGAACTCAGTGCTGGGGAGTGATCCCCAGGGCCTGGGGCTAGACCACGGTGTGGGCTCCTCGACTTCGTTTCCCAGGCACGCCCCAGGCACCCTGCCCAGATATTCCTTGCTTACTCGCAGGCGACTGTTTTGCGTTCACCTCCTCCTGGGTGAGGCGTGGGTCCACAGAGCCGTGATTGGGGGTGGGAGGGTGGGGGTGGGGGGCGGGGGGTCTGAGTGGGGCTGCCTGAGTGGCTCAGGCCTCTCTGTCCCCAGAACCTCCTTGAATTGAGGCTCCAAAGAGGGGTGCAGAAGGAAACCCAGGCCACTGTGCAGTGTTAGCCAGGCTGGCTTGGCCTGGGGCCCCAGCGGGCTCTGTGGGTCAATTCGAGGACATCATCATTCCAGGATGGGCACCTTTAGGGAGGGGTGAAGTTCAAGAGATCCCAGGCTAGGTGCTCTGTTCCCCAAAGGCCGTGCCCCGTGGGTACCTGGGGGCACCTCTAGAATGGAGAGAGCATCCCAGATCTGAAACCAAACAGTGCTAACAAGGTTGCCCTCCAGAGCTGGTCCCACAGGACCCCCTACTCCATCCATTGCAGAGAGGGCAACAGAGGCCCAGAGAGGGGCAGGAAACTGCCAACAGTGGCCCAGCCAGTCAGGGGCAGAGCTGGGGCCAGGGGTCAGGGCTCCTGACTGACAAACCCAGACTATTGACCCCATAGCATCCAGGGAGCCGTTAGAGGCACTCAAATGTTGATCATGATAGCTTATGGTAAACTGCAGGGTGTGTGGATTAGTGTGGGAGGCGGCCAGGCCCCAGGCCTCTGTCCTAGCAAGCTCCCAAGGTGGCTGGCATGCCAAGGGACCTGCCGAAGAACCTAGCAGAGTGCCCTGGAAGACTCAGGGATGGGAGCCCCACCTCACCATTCTGTGGATGGGTCTGGGGCCTAGGCATGGGTTGGCAAGAGCTTCCTTAGTTGGCTCTGCTCGGTGGAGCAGAAGGCCCAGGGTCCTCTGAGGCAGAGTGCTGGTGTGGGGCACAGAGCAGACCTTGCTCAAGCCTGGGAGATTGCTCTCACAGTTGAAGTCTTCTTAAGGGCCGCTCAAGTTGCCGATGTGGCCAGTCCCATGCACTGGGGTCTCCTGCTTCTGTGCCCACTCCCCTCCCTGGCCAGCCACCCTGTGGGGACTGGTTGGAATTGAGAGAAGCTGGAGATGCTCTGGAATGTGCATCCAGTCTCTTGGGTGCACGAGGAGGGATAACACATGGCCGCCCTTGTGTGCACACAGGTGAGCGCCTCCTGGCCGCCTGCAACCACCTATACAATCCACACCCTGGTGGTTGGACAGAGGCGCTTTTGTGCAGAATGCCCTATGACCAGCTGCCATAGGCACATCGAAAGGAAGGCACACGGCTGTCTCTTAGCCACAGGGGCCAGGCTGTGGAAAGAGGCTGGCATCAGGGAGGGCTCCCGTCACCATGTAGCCAACAGCTGAGTGGCCGCCCCACATCCCTGGCTGGCTCACCCACTGGCCCACCTTCAGGTCGCAAAGACCCAGGTCACAGAAGGCATTAACCAGCCTATTGCTTTTAATGTCCTGCCCTGGAGCAAGGGCCTCACTGTGTTGATGAGGAGTCCGAGGCCCAGTCCCTTAAACTACAGGTCTGGCGGCAGTTCTTTGCCAGTTGATTTTAGGGACCCAGAAATGTAGGGTGCTAGCCCTCTCACCATTGCACAAGATGACATACAAGCCTTGGCCTGAATTTCTCCCCAATCCCATCAGTGGCCCTGGCTCATCACAGATGGGTGAATGGGGAAGGACTGGAGCAGAGGGGGTGTTCAAAAGACAGGAAAGTATCTCCTCTCTTTAGCGATATTCTGTAGACACTCAGGACCGCAGAGGGTCCCTTCCAGTATCAGCGTTAAGTCCCAGAGGAGGAATCAGTCATGAGCCTTCTTCCCAGAGCCACCCACCGCCAGCCCTCCCCCACTCCCTGGAGAAGCCCCAAGGAGACAGGCCCGTCCCAGCGGTCACTTGTCCTTGGTCGCCTGGGACATAGCCTGGGACAGTGGCCGGCCCCCAGGGCCACCCAGGAGCACATGAACAGCAGGCACAGCCCAATGCCCAAAGTGCCCATAGGGCCAGGCACTGTCTGGCACATGCCCCCTGTCCCCAGGCAGGACCCCAGCCCCAGCTCCAGGGTCTCCAAAGCTCCACCTGCTAGGCCACTGAGCCGTTGGTCCTTTGGCTGGCATGTCTGGGCATCCCCCTTCCTTGCCCATGTGCCAACACTCTGGATTGTTAGAAAAGGTCTTCCCACACCCACCATGACAGCCTCCCAATCGTCCTCATCAGTTACCCCAGGGTGGGAGATCTCGGTCCCTGCCTTGAGCTGGGCACCCCTCCCTGAGCCTCTCTGCCCTGCTGGTGGGATGGGACACACCAGCCCAAGGGTTTAGCTCTACTCGAGGGGCTGGAGGGTGACAGTGACCTTCCTGAGGCTCCCTGCTATGAGCCGCAGTTGGGGGAAGGGGGATAGGCGTGGGCTCCTGAAGGCGGGCACACAGGATCCTGCCAGCTCCACCCTCCTCCTGTTGGCTGGTTCCCGGGCCAAACAGTGCCCTCCCATCCCCTCTGTCCTCTCTGCTCATGTACTGGGTCCACCCACACTTCGATCATGCACAAAAGCTTTTTGGTGAATCCCATCTTCAAGGAAGCCAGTGGGAGACAGCCTGGGGGGGAATGGGGAAGGGGTCTGCTTAGTCTTGCTCACTGGGGCTGTGGTTCATCTAAAGATGAACCTTCTAGATAAGAGGTCTTGGGGTGAAAGCCCTCCCGCACCTGGAGCCGTCAGCCCCAGGGTCCCCCAGGACTTCCTTCACCCCCTCTGGGACCCTCCCCCAGGCTCTTGGAGTGCCAGCCACAGTTCGGCCCTCTTTGGCTTGTCCCCCACCCTCTCAGCAGCCCAGCTTGTGCTCCTCGGTGGGCTGGGATCTCTGACATCCCAAGCCCACCAAAGGTGCCAGGGACTCTGATGACTCCCCCCTGGGTAACACATCCAATCTCAGGGTTTAGGCTCCTGGGGTTCCACCTAGCCAGCTCACACCCAGCTCTCCCGGTCCATGGTGTCAAGTCCCAAGTCAGCAGAAACCGCAGCACAGGGCAGAGCTGCAGGACATGGGGCAGCGGGCTGGGAGAGGTCCCAGGCTCTATGCAACAGCAAACCTGCCCCCACATCTCACCTATCAGCAGCCTCTAGAAGAATCAGATGGCCCAAAAGGGACACAGCAGTCAGAAACCCAAATGTCCAAGGGATCACGGATTTGGGCAACAAAACTGGGACCTGAAGGAGCCAGAGAGAGGGAAGAGGGAGACTGGCTCTGGGAGCCCTGTCTCCAGAGACAGGGGCAGCTGGGGAGCTGGGTGCCACCTCCATCCTCTCACAGTCTCAGTTCCAGCTTGGCCTCGATGGTGGTCCTAGGGATTTATAGGCCACCCCACCGCACAGAGGGGGAGCCCTGGGAGGGGCTGAAGGTCACAGGTCCAGCAAGACCTCCTAGGCTGGCTGCAGAGGGCAAGCTCCACCCCAAGCTGAGCCCCCAGCCCCATGAGGGAGCAAGGCAGCCAAGGGCCTCAGGTTCTGGGAGCCAGGCTGAGAACATCTCCCTGTGGGGTCTGGCGCCTGCTGTGAGCTAAAAGCTTGGGGGACCCTCCAGGCCAGGGTCGCCTGATGGCTTTCCCAGGCCACTTCCCTGCAGCTGCAGGAGGGGCAGGGCCATCTGTCCCCACAGGCCGAGGGGAGCTATTGATGGTGGCGGCCTGAGAGATGCCATGTTTCCAGAAACTGCATGATTCAAGCCTGGGGGCTCCAAACCCACAGGACAGAGCCTTGTTTTCCATCAGCGTCACCTCCAGCCTGAGTCGGGGAGAGGTGATGGGAGAGACAGCACTTCCTGCTACCCCTGGGGAAGGCTGTTAGGAAATCACTTGGGCCTCCTGTAGCACCCCTGGGAAGCAACAGCACCCTCGCTCTCCCTCCGCCTTTCTCCAGCGAGCAGGAGAAGGAAAGCTCTGGGGCGGAAAGACCAGGTGACCTGGCTCATCTCCTGCCTGATTCCTGGCATGGCGGAAGGTCAGCCCTTAGACCTTCCAGCCTTCCAGAGATTTCCCAGAAGGATGGGGGTGTGATGGGTGTCTTCAAGGCTGTGGGGAGAAAGGTCTGGCCTGGGTAGCACCAGCCACTGGCCTGGGGCCAGCTCCTTGCAGCAGATGGGCTGGCTCCCTGTGGGTCTCTGACGCCCACATCCAGGTCTAGTCTATGCCTGAAGGCTGCAGGGGCACAGGACCCAGCAGGAAGGAGCCGCCCTGGCCAGCCACGCTTGGATGCCTGCTCCCTTCATAGCTGGAAGGCATGCTGAGGCCACGGTGATGGGTTCAGGGGTGGCTGGGGTGTAGACACAAGCAGGGCAGGGCTCACCCTAATCCCCACTGCAGCCACCAGCCCCTCACACAGTCATCCTCACATGCACGCACACATGTCAGCTTCAGGAAGACCCAGGGATGACACCCGTGCCCTCTCTCTGGGTGCCACCTAAGGGCAGACTAGAGCTGGAGGGTGCAGGGGACGATGGGTTGGAGTCTGAGAGGGAAGCGGGCAGAAAAGTGGGCACCAGCAGGGCCGAGTGGAAGATGGCATGCATGTCTGAGTTCAGGTCGGGTTGCTTGGTGGGGCCAGACACTGGGCTTAGGAGTCCAGCATCTGTGACTTGGCAGCTGTGGGCCACACATCTGTGAGTGAGTTCCCAGGGCCTGCCAGACCTCAGGGCCCGCTCCTGCCACCCTTGGCCTGGCGTGAATGCCTGGCATGGCCCTTCCGTGTTCTCAGTGGTTGCCAGTGTGTCTTGTTTGGCTGGGACCTGGAGATATCCCAGTCAGAGGACTGCGCAACCTTTCAGAGGGCCAGACAAGGAGAGCCCTATTAGGGGGGAGCGGCCCTCACTCCCACCCATGGGCGCCCGGCCTGAGGCCTCACCGCCATCACCACTTCTTTCCGTTGCTCTGAGGAGGTGGAGCTCATTGAGCTCAGAGAACCCCCTGATGGGGCCCGAGGCTGCCTGAAGTCCTCGGGGACATGCCCGGGGAGGCTGATGAAGGGAAACTGAGGCCTGGAGGCCTGGCTAGGCTGAGGGGACCGACTATGGCTCTCACCCTCTGTGTCCATAGTGAAAACCTGGAGGTCTGGCCTCGCCTGAGGTGGGTTCTTTTCTCTAGGTATCCATTTTCTCTTCCATCAAATGGAACTTTGGTCCTGGGCGCCTCCTCCAGGCTCCTCCCTGGCTCCTTCTGGCCCTGAGGGCCGGGGGTGTCTTTTGCGGTCTCTGGCAGGCTTGGTGTCCAGCCAGCCCCCCTCCCCTCTGCACAGTTTTGGCTGTTGAGTCTCTTGCCAGTTCTCTGTGGGGAAAGGAGGGCTGTGGCAGAAAGCCCGCCAGCCTGCCCACTGCCTGGGCCCGGCCAGGAGCGGGGGAGAAACAGCCAAACCTTGTCCTCTGCCCTGAGGGCTCTGGGGGCCTTCAAGACCTCAGCCTCCCTCTCCCTCAGAGTGAGTTTCCAAAATAGCCCGCCTTTCTCCACCCCACACCCCACCTCAGCCTCTTTGTGGGGACCCCAGATGCACCTTGGAACCTGGTTCGACTCCTCTGCAGCCTCCTATCGCCCCCAGGGAGGGTCCCATGAGCCCACGCAGGGCCTCGGTGGCTAGTCCTGCCAGGGCACTCCATGTGGAAGGCCCAGATGCAGGCCGAGGCTCCCTGTGGAGGCCCCCAGGCCTTCCCGGTTCCCCAGGCCTGGCCGGACCGCCCCACCCCAGCCATCCAAGTGGACGGTGGATCTCAGAGCCTCCCAAGGCTTCAGAGGGGTGTTCTAGCCCTGACTCATTCCCCCTGTGAGGTAGCAGCTTTGGCAGGGATGCCAGGCGAGGGGGGAGCAGCCTCCTCTGCCTCCTGCTCTGTCTCGCCCTTCTGCCTTCACCCTCCCCTTCACTTCCTCATCTCAGCCCTGGGTGTCCAGCCGTGCCTGGGAAGTCTGGGCCCACCCTACATTGACCTGTGCTTTGAGAACCTGTGGGAAGGAAAAGGGACTTGTGGTCCAGGTAGGCAAACCCAGGGTCTTCCCCCCACTCTGTGCCGAGACCCTTGGGGCTGGGGGTGGGGTGGGGTGGGGACTCCCACAGTCCTATGGGACCAGCATAGGGCTGGTGGGACCTTGAATGTGACCACGGGCGCTCAAGGCCCGAAGAAGCCAGGAAGGCCAGGGGCTCCCCCAGCCAGGAGGGACCCTCACTTTGCTGTGTGACCTGAGAGTCAAGGCTGCTTTTCTGAGTCTATCAGTGGGGGCTGCACGCTCAAGAAGATTGCCGGCCTGCTGGGGGCGTTCTGGGGCTGGCTCTGAGGCTGAGGCCGCTGAACCCCCGGCCTGGGCAACCCACCCCCCACCTCCAGCATCTGCCCACCAAGCGCACTGCCCACCCCAGCTGCTGCAAATGTGGGAGCCAGGACAGGTCACGTGACCAGCTCTGACGGGCGGGAGAGAGGGCAGCCAGATAGCGATCAATGGGAACCCCAGGGGCAGAGTTGTTGTGCTCACAGGTCTGCAAGTGGCCACAGGCCCTCCCACTGCCTGAGGGTGGCAGGGCTCCAAGGCAGCAGCCCCCCAGGCCACCAGCCCAGCCCCACATCCACTGGGCCTGCCTGGGGCCTCTCCTCACTTTGCAGCCAGCCATTAGGCTCGGGGGGCTCACCCCAATCCTGCTGAAGCCCCAAAGAACCCCTCCCCTGTCCAAGACGGGCCCCAAGTGAGGGCCTCTGTGGGGTAGGGTTGAGGTCCGCACGCGGGGCAACCCCAGACACCCTGTGCTTGGGTAATAAGCAAGGCAGGCACGTGTGTCCCTGTGTCATACTTGGGAAAATGAGGCTGGGGCTTGCCCAGGAAATAGGTGAGGGGGCAGCCTCTTCGTGGACAAGGTTTTCTGCTAGAGGAGCCCATCTGGATGGGAGCAGCCTCTGCTGGAGGAGGAGAAGGCAGGCAGATGTAGGCACCAGGGGCAGCCTTGGGCAGAGCAGCTTTCCCCCAACTCCCACCCCCAGCCTGCTTCCCAGCCTGGGGGCCTCCAGACAAGCCTGATCCTGCCCGCCACCCTGGCAGTAGCCTATTCCCTTCCAGTGGCCTTTCCAGGGGGCTGGGCCGTGGACAGAGGTCAGGGGAAGGCTTCGTGGGCCAGAGGAGGAAGCCAAGGCCCCCCGGGAGCAGCAAGGATGGAGGGGGACGCCAGGGTTCTCCCTCCATCTCTGGGATTCCACACATGGGCTAGGAGGATGCCCCCTCCTCTGCTTTGCTCCAGGGCTAGCCCAGCTCTGCCCAGCATGCCTACCCTAGTGCCTTGGCCTCTTGACTTTCTTAGAAAAACGTGGGTGCACTGCAAAGGGGGCTCAGGCAGGAAAGGATTGACCCCAGCCCCAGTGGTTATCTTTCAATCTTAATTCTTCAAGGTCTGTGGGGGCAGAGGGCTGGGTTTCCCTCTCCGCCACCTCCACTAGCCTCCCTGATCTCCCCACACACAGGCTGAGGCTGACTCAGTGTCCTGTGCAAGGAGGGGGTGATGCATGTGTGTGTATGCTCATGCATTGGAGGGATGCAGACTCACTAACTGGAAAGACACAGCATAGTCCACGGTGGCCAAGTCCTGCCTGAAAACGGAGCAGGGCAGAAGGAAGCCAGCCACGCCCCTACTCTGCCCAGGACCTTCTACCCACCCACACCTCCCTCCTGGCCACTCCAGCTTAGGGTCTGGCTGCCCAGGGGAGGTGTGACAGACATGAGGCCAGCACACACACAGAACCCCAGCCCCCCGGGTGTAGGCATCGGCTGGCCTCCCCTGATGGCCCCTCCTCATTCTGGCTTTGCAGGCACGCCCACCATGTGGCCCCTGTGGCCTCTTGCAGCCCTGCTGGCCCTGAGCCAGGCCCTGCCCTTTGAGCAAAAAGCCTTCTGGGACTTCACCCTGGACGATGGGCTGCCCATGCTGAACGATGAGGAAGCTTCGGGTGCAGAAACAACCTCGGGCATCCCAGACCTGGACTCCCTCCCACCCACCTACAGCGCCATGTGCCCTTTTGGCTGCCACTGCCATCTGAGGGTCGTTCAGTGCTCCGACCTGGGTCAGTCTTGGGGGGATGGACGTGGAAGGCTGAGGGTGGGCAGGGAGTGACCTGGAGCTGGCTCAGGGATCCTGATTTCACTGTGGGAGGGTGTCCCTGGGTCTGCTTGAAAGCACATGGGGAGGGAGAAGAGTGTCCAGCCCTGGCCTTGGAGCTGCACCCACTTGCAGCCATGGAGTCCCCATGTGTGGGTCTGCATGGGCGCCCCTCTGGGGCTGTGGCCGTGGCTGTGGCCATGGCCGTGGCTCACACTGCTGACTGCGGTGCCGGCCCCCAGGTCTGAAAGCTGTGCCCAAGGAGATCTCGCCCGACACCACCCTGCTGGACCTGCAGAATAATGACATCTCTGAGCTCCGAAAAGATGACTTCAAAGGCCTCCAGCACCTCTATGTAAGCCCACCCCTGACTCTTCCAAGGGGCTGGGAAGAGGCAGCAGGCCTGCAGCCCAGTGGGTGTGTGGAGGGGTGGGGTCCCGATGGGTGTGGGCATGCACTTGTGCAATGTGAGAGGTTACCGGGGACCCAGGGAGTCCTGAGAGAGGTTAGGAGGCAGCTGTGGCAAGAGCACTCAGGGTCATGGGCATATGTGCAATGTCAGGACAAGATAAAAGGAAATTGAAGTCGCTACTTCACTTTCCTTTTATCTTGTCCTAACTCTGCAACCCCATGGCCTGTAGCCTACCAGGCTCCTCCATCCATGGGATTTTCCGGGCAAGGGCACTGGAGTGGGTGGCCATTTCCTTCTCCAGCAGATCTTCCACATCCATGGATCGAACCCAGGTCTCCCCATATTGCAAGCAGACGCTTTCCTCTCAGAGCTACCAGAAAAGGACAGGATCACCCAGCCCAATTCTCTCTGTTGACTGTTACCTTTGCATCTTATTGGCTCCTCCCAGCAACACAGTAAGGAAAGGTTGCATCACAACCAGGGTGCAAGTAGGGTAACCAGGGCATGAGCTGCAGCAGCCTTGCTGGATCTGAGTGCCAGCTCCCGCTCTGCACTTTGCCCATGAGCAGAGGTAGATCTCCTGGAGGCTGAGCCGGAGCTCCAGCATCTGTGAAGCCCCGACAATGTGAATCACTAGCTCAGGGGCAGGGAAGAGGAGAGAGGAGAAGGCAGGCAGGTGGGGAACTAAGGCTTTCTGTGCCACCTCAGGCCTTGGTCCTCGTGAACAACAAGATCTCCAAGATCCACGAGAAGGCCTTCAGCCCCCTGCGGAAGCTGCAGAAGCTCTACATCTCCAAGAACCACCTGGTGGAGATCCCTCCCAACCTGCCCAGCTCCCTGGTGGAGCTCCGCATCCATGACAACCGCATCCGCAAGGTGCCCAAGGGAGTGTTCAGTGGGCTTCGCAACATGAACTGCATTGGTGAGCCAGGCCCACCCTGTGGTGGTCCTCACCCTTCCCCCATGGTGGCGAGGGTGGACAGGGAAGGGGGAGGGTCAAGGAGAGGGGCTCTGCTCGCCAGAGCAGCCGGGTGCCATGGACAAGCCAGCTGGCCTCACAGAACATTCTGGAGGCTTGCCTAGGGTCACACCCCATAGCTGCCAAGGCAAGGTGAAGAGAAACCCAGGCCCATAATGAAAGGGCAAGTATAGAGCTGGCACAGCCTGCCAGCCAGGGGCCAGGTGGGAGAAGCTGGGAGGGCTCCCCTTGTCCCCAAGGTCCCATGCCAGGCCCAAGGCCCTTGGTAGTTTGTGGTGTTCAACAGCAAGGAGTTTGCAGCTTGTCCAGTAAATTAGTGGCACTGCTTTCAGGGGGAGATGGGAGAGCGGGTACTTAGTGGGAGCCCCTTAGGAAGCGACAGGCCCTGAGCATGTAGGGACAGATGCTTAGCCTTGGCTTCAGGGCTGAGAGAGCCTCTCTCCTAGAGATGGGTGGGAACCCCCTGGAGAACAGCGGCTTTGAACCGGGAGCGTTTGATGGCCTGAAGCTCAACTACCTTCGCATCTCCGAGGCCAAGCTCACTGGCATCCCCAAAGGTAGGGAGGCATCCTTTCTTTCCCACGTTTTGGGGGGCAGCACAGGTAGCGAGCCCAGAGCCATCTGGAGCCACCCAGTGTACTCAGGGAGGGCTTTGGTCGCCCCTCTCCCCACCTGGGGCAGAGCTCGGCTCTCTGCTCCACCAAGAGTGAAATCGTGCAGACACACATACACACACACAGGACCAGGCCTCCCCCACCCCACAGTCTCCCCTCCTGGATTCAGCTCAGAGCATCCTTTTTTCCTGGCAGACCTCCCTGAGACCCTCAACGAACTCCACCTGGACCACAACAAAATCCAGGCAATCGAGCTAGAGGATCTGCTCCGCTACTCCAAGTTGTACAGGTAGGCTGTGGAGGTGGGGTCTCAGGGGGCCCTGAGTCTGCCCAGTGCACTGTGGCCCATGAACCCCATCACATCGTCATTTATTCATCTATCCCTTCCCAGGCTGGGCCTGGGCCACAACCAGATCCGCATGATTGAGAACGGGAGCCTGAGTTTTCTGCCCACGCTGCGGGAGCTGCACTTGGACAACAACAAGCTGTCTAGGGTGCCAGCTGGTCTTCCAGACCTCAAGCTCCTCCAGGTGAGAGCCAGGTTTTTCTAACACGCAGCAAGGGGAGGGGGCAGTCGATGTCCCTGGGGCAGCTGCTGAGACCCTAGCTGTCAGTGCTCAGAGCCACTGCGGAGCAGAACAGGAGTTCGCTGTGCAGCTGGTCAGATGTGTGCTCTGGCCAGTGACTCCAGCTCCTCATCTGGAAAGGCACTGAGAAAGCGAAAGGGGAGAGTAGGGACCCCACTGTGGACAGCGAGGAGGCTGGGTACAGGGGTGGCGAAGTGGCAGGATGTGCCAGAGCCAGCCTCGTAGATACTTGAGCTCAAGGTCTCTCGGGTGGGTTCAGTTCAGTTCGGTTCAGTTCAGTCGCTCAGTAGTGTCTGACTCTTTGCGACCCCATGGACCACAACACACCAGGCTTCCCTGTCCTTCATCAACTCCCAGAGTTTACTCAAACTCATGTCCATTGAGTGGGTGATGCCATTCAACCGTCTCATCCTCTGTCGTTCCTTTCTCCTCCTGCCTTCAATCTTTCCCAGCATCAGGGTCTTTTCAAATGAGTCAGCTCTTTGCATCAGGTGGCCAACATATTGGAGCTTCTTGGGTGGGTGGGACCCCCACAAAGGTGCCACAGGCCCAGGGGCTTGGGAACAATCTGGGCAGGAAGTGGCTTGATGAGGGGGTCAAAAGGTCCTCTAAAAGTCTTCTTTGGCCTTGCTCTGGACCTCAGTCTCTGCCTACATGCCAGAAGATTGGCCATTCTTGCAAGCTGTCCAGTTGGGATGAATCCATCACCCAGCCCTGCAAAGGGATTGCCAACCTACAGCGGCAGTGCCCTCTAGTGGCCATATCCCACCACCTCTAGAAAGCACTGTTGCAGCCCTCCAGGCCGCATCCCTCCGCCCCACCCCATCAGACAGTCCTCACGCTCCCCACCCTATAGTCCCATAGAGAGAGGCTTCGGGGAGTTGGGGGGGTGGGGGGCAAGTGCTCCTGAGGACTAGGAGGAGGAGGAGACCCTCAGTCCAGGGAACCCAGAGGAAGGGCCAAGGACTGTGTGAACCCAGGGTGGCATCCTTCCCACATGAACAGCACCATTCACACCCACCCCATTAACCCCCCATCCCAGCACCTGGTCACACACCAGTGCCTGAACACTGCTCAACAGCCGCCCGACAACCATACATAAGCCGGTTGTACTCCTCCAGACAATGGAAGAATCACCTCCAGGCCCTCAAAGGGTTGTATGGATGCAGCACACGAACCCCTGAGGCGGCCAGGCAGGACTCGGCTGGCATGGAGGGCACCAGCCTTGCGGGTTCTGCCCGCTGCTTGGGCTCCCCAAGTGGGGCCGACTCAGGGATGGGGTTGGGGGGCAACGGGGCCTGCTGCCTTGAACCACGCCTCTCTGTCCCCAGGTGGTCTATCTGCACACCAACAACATCACCAAAGTGGGCGTCAACGACTTCTGCCCAGTGGGCTTCGGGGTCAAGCGGGCCTACTACAACGGCATCAGCCTCTTCAACAACCCCGTTCCCTACTGGGAGGTGCAGCCGGCCACCTTTCGCTGCGTCACTGACCGCCTGGCCATCCAGTTTGGCAACTATAAAAAGTAGAGGCTGTGGCAGCTGCTGCAGTGGCGGCCTGGGAAGGGTCTCTTGGGGTGCACGGTGCGTGTCCTGAAGGGGCGGCAAAGCAAGGGAGCCAAGCCCCGCCTTCGACCCCCACCCTCCACTCATGGCCCCTTGACACCCCCAACCTGGCTCCCAAGTGTGCAGGTGGGGTGTGATGCCTGGCCCCCATCACATGCCCCTTGACTTCAGAGCTGCCCCTGCCCACCTGCATCATATCCATTCAGAGGCACCCCCCCACTCAACCAAGCTTTCTTCCCATTCACCCCAAAAGGAAATGATCTGAGGCTCCAGTCCAAGGTAAATGATCCCTGGCTCTGGGGGGCTCAAGGATGGAGACTCCACTAAGCCCACCCCACCTGCCAGACACACATCCCTCCTCAGCCTTTTTTCCTTCTCAGCCCCCCACCATCCTTCTGCGAGTTCATGGCCCCCCAGGGCAGCGTCCTGGGTCTCCTGGCCCCTGGACCAGTCTTGTTCAGCTCTCTCTGTCTATCCCTCCCTCTCGTTTCTGACATCCTTGGGCTAAATCTGCTTTCTGTTTCTCTGGGCTCTGCCCAGCCATTACCCAGGCAGGTGGAAGTGGGGGACAGCTGCCCTCCTTCTCTGCCCAGGCTCACCCGAAGCCTGGGTGATCCTTCCAGAGGCCAGCGGATAGGGAGGTGCTGCACCCCCTCCTCCACAGCCAAGAGAGGAGCCCTGGGCTCAGCCAGACCCTGAGGGTCTGTCCCACTGGAGTTCCCATCACGCTTCTCACTGTCCCCCTTCCCCCCATGATGGCTCAGTCTCCTCTCCCCTCCCCTTGCCTTCCGGCCTCTGGTCTGGTGGGGGTTTCAAACCATCACACCCAGCTTGAGGAGGGGCTGCTTCTGAGGTTGGTTGTTGTCTTTCAATTAAAGAAACACTGTGCAATACGGCTGTGTGTGTGCCACCTCTCAGGGCGTCTGGGGACCCAGCAGAAGGGGGAGCCACAATGGGCTACCGTGGCTAGCTCCCAGGTTCTGCCTCTCTGTGCCCATGCCCAGCCTTGGGTTGCCTACTCGCTGCTTTCCCTGCCTTCAAGGAAGGGTCCTGAGCACCCTCAGGTTGGAGGCTAGACCTAGAAGACCTGGGAAACCAGGCAGAAGGCCCCAGGCTGCTCCCTTTCCCTCGCTTCTAGTCCCCTCTGTTTCCCGGTCTACCCCTGAAGCAGAGCTGGCTACAGACCACCAGAGGGAGCTGGTCTTGGAGTCTGGGGCCTCAGAACGGTATGGGATGTCAGCTGTAGGCAGAGCCGTGTGCCACACCCATGTGAGCACCAGGGGGCGCACTCCTAGGAGGTTCAGGCCTCACGTGGACAGGATCCAGTGCCATGTACACCCACCTGTTCTGACTTGGCCTAGGCTCCCAGCGGCATGTCCACTCAGTAGGTCCCCCTATATGCCAGCAGAGCCATGCCCAGGTCGTAGCATGCAGGCTCAGGCTCGCTAGGAAGGACCGGGGATACAGCCGGTGAAGCCGGGGGACATAGATCTGCCCTAGAGAGGACGAAGGGAGAACAGTCCTCGGAGAAATGCCCCTTGGGTGGCAAGCCCATCGGGCTAAGCAGGAGGCAGGCTACCTCCAGCCTGACGTCTCTGCCCTCGTCCTGCACCAGTGTCCTGGGCACTGGGCGATGGGAGCCAGGGCTTCCTTGAGCAGCCATGGGCCACCGACGGAACACGAGAGCCTGGATCTGTTTGAAACCCCTGTGTGGTCTTTTATCATGCTGATGGCCCCGGGCAGCTCGTACCAGCCCTGACCTGGCAGTCTGCACTGGGTCCCTTCAGTGCTGGAGCTGCCCGGGCCTTCTGGGGTGGCAGGGGCCCTGTGTCACCCCTGGCAACAACGCTCTGCCCCAGGGGTCTGGCGTGGAACTGCCTTTGCCTCTTCCTGAAAGCCCTGCCCTCCTGAGACTGGAGCCCACGGAGCTGGGGGCCAGCAATGGATGAACACCACCCTTCCCAGGTTCTCAGTGTGGGGCCCTTCCACCCCTTGGGCCCATTAGGAAGCAGGTTTTTCCTTTGGGGGACGGGAGGTGCTGTTCAGTGTGGCTGGCCCCACGATAGAATGCCACTCGTCGGCATCATAGCACTATTCCGGGCCATGTGTTCCATGGCCCCAGTGATCTCTGCTGAGGTGGGCAGTCTTGGGGCAAGGGCACTGGTTGGGGGCCAGGAGTCAGGGCCTCGATCAAGACCCCTCACTGGTGGGAGCTCGGGGCACCAGATCCTGGGGCACGGCTTCAACTCAGCACCCCCCGCCACCCCCGCTGGGAATCATGGATGCCTGTCTTCTCTCCCGGCCGCCTTGCCCTTCCTTCCCTCCCCGCCTCTGTCTCCCTCGGGGACATGGGTGCCTTGACAAGCCCAGTGGGACCTGTGTCATAATGCTGGGAGGCACAGAGCCGACCCCTGGGGTAGGGCCCCTGGGAATGTGGCCCATGGACCTAGTGGGTCACTCTGCATGAGAGGTGCCAACACCCCACAGGCATGACCAGAGTGTGGCTCTCAGGGACCCAGGGGACCACCCAGGCCACCCTACTATCCCACCTCCCCACTGCAGGTTCGGAGACCGGTTGGAAGGGAGGTCTCCATAGCCAGAGCCCCAGGTCCAAGACCAACAGTCCTCTTAGCGTCAGTCGGCTACGGGGTGAATGGCAAGGTCTGAGATGACAGCAAGAAGAATGCGAAAGTGGAGAGTGACCGGCCTTTGAAAAAAGCCTAAGGCCACATCTCTGGCAGTCCACAGCCTGCCGAGTACAGAGGGCTGTGATACTGAGCTGTGAGCTGGGGTGGGGAGCGATGGGTGGGTGGAGGGGAGTCCAGTTCCAAAGCTACAGTAACCCTCAGGGAAAGAGGGGGGAGGGACTGGGTCCAGCCGACCTTGAGTTGGACTGGGTCCAGCCTGTCCTTGGGTACAGCCTGGACACGGGGTGAGAGCTGGAGAGGGGGCAGGGGGGTGGCATGGGGCCCCCTGGGGAGCTCTGGGCACGAAGGTGTGACTTGCAGGAGGGGTCTGACCCTGAGAGTGAGCTGGGGCCGGCACACACACACACATGCACACACAGGGCAGTGAAAGTCATGGCAGCAGCTTGCTGGGGGCCAGCAGTCCCGTGAACAGAGAGGCCACCAAGGGGCTGCCTGAGTGACCCAGGGCTGGGGCAGGGGACATTTCCCAGTCCTCCTGGCAGGTCAGGTGCCTTCTGCTTGTGGCCAGGCCCAGCTGGAGCCTAAGCTCAATCCACCACTGGGATTTAGACAAGTTGGGGCTTGTCCAAGGGGCAGTCAGCCAGGTGTCTGAGGGCGGGGGCCAGGGCACAAAAAGTGACAGCCCCTCCTGAAGGGCCCAAGGGGTGGAGGGGCCCCAATCTGAGAACCTGGGGGGGGTGTTCATCCATTGCTGGCCCCACCTCCATGGGCTCCAGTCTCAGGAGGGCAGGGTTTTCAGGAAGAGGCGAAGGCAGTTCCACGCCAGACCCCTGGGGCAGAGCGTTGTTGCCAGGGGTGACACAGGACCCCTGCCACCCCAGAGGGCCTGGGCAGCTCCAGCACTGAAGGGACCAGTGCGGACTGCCAGGTCAGGGCTGGTATGAGCTGCCCAGGGCCACCACTTTGACAAAAGACCACAGAGGGGCTTCAAACACAGATCAAGTCTCTCGTGTTCCTGAACGCAGGAGTCCAAAATCAGGGTATCAGGAGGGCTGCAAAAACTCACTCCTGCCTCCCTCTTAAAAGGACACTTATCACAACAGGTAGGGCCCACAGCTTGAGATGCTATGGCCCCTGCAGCCTGGGGTCTTCTCTGCCTGGTTGTCCTGGCCATCCTTGCATCTGGGCCCTGGGGGGCACCCGCTCATATCTGGAGCTGGTGGTCAAGCTGGGTTTTCATTGAGATGGGTGATGGGGTGCAAGCCTGACCCAGGCATCCACACCAGGGAAGAAGAGCCCCGAGTGCTCTGAGTGTGTGTGTGTGTGTGTGTGTGTATGAATAACTGAGTGCATACAATTGTGCACGAGTATGTGACTATGCATGAATAATTGGAGATGAGAGGGTAAAGGTGTGAGAATAACAGCATATGTGTGTGTGGGTGAGTGAGTATGAGTGAGCCCTGTGAGGTAGTGAGTGTGGCTATGAGGAATTGTGGCTGAGCAATTGTAAGTGTGCACATGTGAGGCTGTGACCATGGGTGAGCTTTGGTGTGAATGTGCATGCATAAGTGTGCATGTGTTCTGAGTGAGCCAGTAGGAACGTCAGCATGTGGGAGCATGTGTGTCACTGTGTGTGTGTCAGTGTATGTGAGTGGCAGGGTGTGTGAGCGTGTTTGTGTCACCATGTGTGTGTCAGCGTGTGTGACAATGTCATCATGTAAGAGTGTATCCACATGCAGGAGGATGTATGTCAGCATGTGTCAGAGTGTGTGTGTGTGTGTGTGTGTGCACGTGTGCACCCACGTGGAACGTCTGAAATGTACCAGATCTCAAGAGCTGTTCGGAACAGTTACTTCTTGCAGGAGGGACAGACTGTGACAAGGTGAGACTGTCCCCTGACCTGGGGAAGACTTCCTGCAGTGCTTTTGTGACCTTTAGGTCCTGCCATCCTGGCACCTCCTCCCCGAGCTCCCAGCACCATCTTATGTATCCTGCGGCCTTTACCCCAAGTGCCATGTCTTGAGTTCAAGCTCTGCCCACCAGCTCCCTGTGTCAGGGTCCCAGCCACACCCCCAGCGCCCAGCCTGGGCCTGGCACTCAGGATACCCTGGGGCCCTGTTTGTCCGAGGCAAGAAAGAATTAGTGGTTGTGTCTGGGCCTTGTGTCCCTGCCTGCTCGGGGGTAGTGATGCTCCCTGGGGCCTGGCACTTGTCTTCCGTACACTCAGCTCCCATCCTGTGCCACCCCACTCTGTGGCACTCTGCCCACTGCTCCCAGTCGGGGTGTGGAGGCACTGACTGCCCCTGGGGTTGGGCAGCTTGGGGCTTTAAGGACCAGAGGCAGGGCTGGCCAGCTCCTACCTGGCCACTGGGTGGCCATGGGCACACACTTGAGTCTCTGCAAATGTCGCTACGTGCGTTTGGCCGTATGGTGGTGATGGGGAGGGGGGGGTCTTCTCCTCACTAGAGTTTGGTCTGTGTCTGTTTCCACGTGTCTGTGAAGGTGTGCTCTTGTGTGTCTGCCTCTGGGTGTTCACCTGTGTGCAGGATCGCCCTGGGTCCTGTATGATGGTGTTTGTGTGATAACCTTTGGGGTCATCGACTTTGAGACCCTGTCCCAAGCTCTGGCCACCCTCCCGGAATACTGTTTAGATG
The DNA here is from genome assembly GCF_014754425.2 of Oryx dammah. NCBI lineage: Eukaryota > Metazoa > Chordata > Mammalia > Artiodactyla > Bovidae > Oryx > Oryx dammah. The sequence continues at coordinate 57,372,419 of NW_024070207.1, forward strand.
TCTTAACTTCCAACCGTTAGCAGGTAGTTTCCTGAGAATAACCAACACCTCTAAAGCTGCGGGGTAGGGTCAGGGGCCAGAGAAAAGCAAAGACCCCCACATTACAAGTCAGCAACTGAGCTTCACGCCCCATTTGACTGTCAAGGAGACAGACTCCGGGCGGTGCCCCGGAGAAGGAGAGGCAGCCCGCTGCTCTCTGCGCCCTTTCTATGAGCTCCCGGGTGCCAAGGTCCCCCAGTACCCAGCTGTGCCCACCCCCATCCTTGGCAGCTGCCCTCCAGGGGTCACTGCCAAACGGAGAAGGGCAGGCACCCCCGCGCGTCCTGGGCGCACACTGGGCGCGGAGCTCCGGAGTCCCGTGGCTTGCGCCCCGCGGCCCCCGAGCCGCGCGCCGCCCCCCACGCCGGCTCCCTCCTCCCTCCGTTCTCCTCCCCCCTCCCGCTCCCTCCCTCCTCCCTCCCTCCGGGCTCAGAGCTGCGGCTGGAGCCAAGCGCGCCGCGTCGCCTGCCGCTGCCGCTGCCGGTGCAGAGCGTGGGGAGCACTCAGCCGCAGCCTTCGGCCGCCGCGGAGGGTCGTGCCCGCGCCCCCGGCCAGGCCGCCCCGTGCCCGGGCCTTGCGGTCCCCGGAGCCGATCGTGGCCCTCCGGGCCGCCCGCCCGCAGAGACCAGAGACAGCGCCCGCCTGAACCGAGGCCGCGGGAGCGGCCGTGCCCATGACCGGGTAAGTGGTGCCCTAGACACGCGGCCGCCGCCGGGGTGGGCGCGGGCGCGGGCGGAGCGGGCGGCCCGGCAGGTGGCCCGACCCGCAGGTGGGGGGACACAGATCCCCGCTCGGAGCCACCTGCGCCCCGCGTCTGGCCTGCGTGTCCTTGTGGCACCGCGGCCGCGCGTCACTCTCGGGGGCCCTGGGTGGCCGGGCCGGCAGCGCCCCGCAACCTGCGCCCGGCGCCCCGCATCCTGCGCGCACGCGCATCTGCGTCTGGGGAGAAAGACCGCTGGGGGCTGCGGGCAGGTCCAGGAAAAGGAGTGGGGGTCGCACAGCCCGAGGGTGGGTGCCTGGCCTGGGCTGGAGCCAGCAGCATGCACACGCACCTTCTCGGAGCCTCTAGGCACCCCCTCCCCCACACCCCCGCACCCCACGCCCTCACACTGTATCATCCTTCCCAGACCCACAGTCTG
>NW_024070207.1:57373696-57434696 GCF_014754425.2 Oryx dammah
ACACAGCTGCTGGGCCGACCCCGCCACCGGCCCAGGCAATGCAACGGGCAAGCAGCCCTGGACACACTTGGCTAACTCCTCCATCACTCCGTGCGCCACCGTCCTCCCCCTCCTCACCTGGGTGACCTTGGCCAGATGGCTTCTCCCCACTGGTCCTGCCGCGTTCTCCGAGGTTTCGGATTCTGGCATTTGGAGCACTGGTGTGGCACGTCACCCCCGCCCCCCGAGGCTGGGAGCCCTGGGTCTCCTCTTTGCTCTCTGGCAGACTTGGTCTCCTTCCTGCCCCTGGCCCCTTTAGGGCTTAGTGGCCTGATCAGCTGCAGATGGGTGGGGGCCCGGCATGGGGCTGGGAGGACCAGAGTCAGCCTTGGGGAGCCCAGGGCGGGGATCTGGTGAGGGGCTGGGAGAGGCAGTGGCGATGCTCCGTGAAAGTACAGGGCAGGCCTGGGGCCCCGGAACCCAGCACTTGACACTCCTCGGGTCTGGGGTTGGGGAGTGGGGCCACTTGGTGGATCAAAGCTGAGCCTACTGGGCCCCCAACCTCAGGCGCATCTCTGCCAGCCACGGGGTCAGGTCTAGCCTGACCCCAACCATTCCAATTTCCCTTGGCTGCCCCAAGGAATTGAGTGCCAGCCTGGGAGGCAGCCCCCTCCTTTGCCCCCCAGTTCTGTCCCTTCCCAACCCACTGGCGTCACCCCTCACCTATCGGTGAGCATCTTCAGGCAGGGACTGGGTAGTCATCTACACGGGGTGCTCAGGTGCCCAGCAGAGGAGGCCTGACTCAGAGTGGGCATGGGTTTCTGCATGGCATGTTTGCGACCTTGACCTCACGGAATCTGCAGAATCACCCAGGGAGGGAGGCCAGGCCCGCATTCTTGTCCCCATTTTCCCGACGGGATAATCGAGGCCCCAAGAGGGGAAAGAACTTAGGCTTGCATTTGCCTGGATGGGCAGGTGGCTGCTGGGGGAGCAGCTCCAGAGGCCCTGGCATGGTTCTCATAGGGCATCTACTCTCCGGCTGAGTCTCAACAAGCATCACCACTGTTGCCATCACCCCTTTTCCCAGCCGGGGAGGCCAAGGCCACGTGGCTCCTGAGAAGGGAACTGGGGTGCAGACCTGAGCGATGGGAACACCCGGCCTTCTCTGGCCCACGGAGAGAAGGGTTGGGGGTTACTGCCCAGGCCTCTGAGGGTCTCAGTTGAGGCTCAGCAGAGGGTCTGAGGGTGGAGCCAGTCCCTGGAGAGCAAGTCGTTAGGAGGAGGCTGGGCAGCTGTGATCTGAGGGCATGGATTGTCCCCGGTGCTAGCCTCAAGGAGGAGGGCCAAGGACACAGGCAGTCTGGATCAGACCAACCTGGTCCATGCCTAGCGCCACCAGGTGGTCTGAGTGAAGGGGCAGGCGTCTCTGGCACAGAAGTTGGGGGCTGGGGGAGTAACGCAGGCAGATGGAACCGGGGTGGCGTGGGAGGGGGCTTTGTGCAGAGCCAGAAGGGAAACCAGTCCTCCGGGGAAGGAAGCCCCAGAGGTTAAGAGTGCTGGCGGCTGGCAGGCGGGGACTTTGCAGCAGGCCCCAAGGGGACAAAGAAGGTGGCCAGAAGTGCCCCACTTTGGTGCCAGCTCTGGGCCTGCTGGTCTTTGTGACCTTGGCTAAGTCTCTTCCTGCTGCAGGCCCAGGGAGCCCAGGGGTGGACCTTGGTGAACTCCGCTGACATTTGAGGCTTCAGAGCTGGAGCTTCAGAGGCTGAATCATTTGGGAGCGCGGGGAGGCCAGCCGTGACTCAGTGTGGACTCTCCGTCCGATCCAGAGCAGCCTCTCCCAGCGCGCGAAGAGGCAGTGAAGGGTGCTGGGGTCAGCAACAGCCTCTCTGCCCCTCCTCCAGCGTGGCTTTTAGAGAGAGACCCTCGTCTCCTTGGTGGGCAAGATCACAGGATCCTGGGCCCCTGGGGACTCTGAGAGCTCAACTCCAGGTGGGACTCTCCCAGCTGGGCAAAGCCAGGCCCGGCTTCCTCCTACCACCTTACAGAGTTGTCAGCATACATGTGGACTTTGCACACTGCACTCCCTTCAGTTTGTAAACTGAGGCTGTGTGTATTTAACTGATGGCTGCTGTCTCTGTCAGAGGTCACCAACACGTCAACTACTGTCAGCCCTGATAGTGATAATTTGTGCCAGACATGGTGGTCAGGGCTTCCCAGACATTCTCTCACTTCAGTGAAACAACCGAATGAAGCAGCAACTGTTGCTGTCCCCATTTTGCAGATGAGGGCACTGAGGCCCAGGGTGGTTAAGCAAGTTGCCCAAGGTCACACAGCCAGGAGGAGGTGCTCAAAGCCAAATTGGAAGGCAGGCCAGTTAGACTCCTGAGTCTGGTTTGTGAGTGTCGCCACTGCTTCTGTCGCCTCTGGGAGTCTGGGTGGAACTCAGCAGAATGGAGCATTGGATGCATGAGCCTATTCAGGTCAAGGGCGCTTCCAGTCCTGGAGAGACCCTACACCTCACACCTCACTGAGTCTGCAGAATGACCCAGTAGCTGGGCCCCCAGATACCCTCTGAGGGAAACGGATCAACTGTGGGGTTATATGAATCCAGAACAAGTTGGGGGCACTGTCTGCCCTTCAGTATTCTTCCCTGGGACCCCTCTAGGGCACCTCTACAAAAGTGGGTAGGTGTCTGCTGATACATGGAGACCTGGGCTGTAGCAGTGAAGGCAGATTGTTCGGTCTGACCTAGGGCGTGCTGCCTGTGAGATGGGCTCAGGGGGCCGGGCTCGGAGATGACTTTACTGGGAACAGCAGGCAGACCCTTGCACTGCACAGATGCTGCCTCACCCCCTATGCTTCCCCAGAAGGTCAGTTCTTTAGCTGGTACCCCAACTGCTGGCTGTTTCTCCCTGCTCTGCCCTGGTTAAGCTGGCAGAAGACAGGCCAAGCAGTGCCTGGTTGCAAAGCCCTGCCTGTGCACCTTCTGTTGGGTGGGAGGTGCTGGAAGTGGGCCTGGGAGCGCTGCTTGGAGAGCAGGATCTGAGCCCAAACATCCCCAGGACAGAGGAAAGAGGCTCCCTGTCAGAGGAGTTGGGGCTAGGTGTCATCAGACTGCGCAAGCTTGGGAAGGGGATGAGGCCAAGGTCACGTGGCTAGGAGGTGGCAGAACCAACACCCAGAACCATAGGGAGAGGAGGACCGGTGCTGCTGTGGGGGCAGAGTGGGAGGTTTCTACTGAGTCCCAAGTCCAAGGCAACTCGGGTCCACATCAGAGTCTTGTGAAGTGGGTGCTGTGGTCAGTGTCCTTGGGGATCGCCTTACATAATGCTGTCCTGAGCCTGACTCAGTGTTCTGTAGGTGGCTCCTCAGTAAAGGGGAACCATTGTCTTCAGATGAGAAATGCGCTTCCTATAGCGGCCAAGGTTCAGTGTGGTAGCCACCGGCCACAAGTGTGAGTGGATGAAAATTGCAGTTGAAAATTCCAGGCTTTGGCCACACACCATGTTTCAAGTGCTCAGAAGTCACACACAGAGAACATTTCCATCAGTCCAGGACGTTGTGTCACCCCATGCCACTTTAAAGCCAATGCAGACCGATCCTCATGGGGACCCTGAGTCTACTCCCACACTTACCAAGGGCCAGCCCAGATGTGCCCACAGAACTGGGCAAACTGAATCTGTCTCCTGCCTTGGGCTTGGGATCTCTCACTGGGCATGCTGAAGGCACCTGGGCAGCTCTGCAGATGGGGGAAGCTCTTGGGTGGGTTTTTCTTTTAATAATGCTTATGTCTTTCATTTTAAAATAATGCTCTTAACATGCATGCTTTTAACAGAAAATTCATGCAATGCTGAGAAGTACAAGATGTAGAAACAGCCCTCCCCATCCTATCACCAAAATGCCAGCCAGTGTTTCCCATTTCATTGGACACATTTCTGCTCCATTTTCTTTGCATGGGCTATTTAATTTCACATTATTGTAATTATACTGTGGGCACCATTGTGGAATGTATTTTTTTTACTTCACACGAGCATTTTCTTTATTGTAATTCCTTTCTAAATGATTTTTTTTCAAAATGGATATGGTTTAATTTTTTTTAAGATAATGAAAGCAGTCAGTACTTAACGCACAAATAAAGTACTTGAACGAGGCAAAGAAGGAACGACACATGATGGTTCGCTCATTCGACAGCAATTTCTCAAGCACCCAGGATGTATTGGGGCGCTCCTCAGGGCTGTAATTACAATTTTTAATGGCTGAATAATATTCTCTCAGGAGATTGTAATTCGCTTAATTATTTGGCTATTTGTGGAGATTCAGGCGGTCGGATTCGTTTCACTCTCCTCTGTGAGGCTCTGTTGAGCATCTCGGCAGGTGACTCCCTCTGTCCCAAGGACAGAGTGCCCAGACGGAAGTTCGTTCTGCCAAATTCTGCTCCAAAGGGCTTTTCTGGGTGTCTGAAGGGCTGGCTCACTGCAGCCTTGCCAGCGTTAAGCTTTATAATCAAACAACCTGGCATAAATATCTAGGTCCAAAATATCTACTTCAGTTTCTATGTCTTGAATTATTCCCGAGGGTGAGCATTTTTCCATGTTTATTGATTGTCTCTCTTCTTGTTGAGTCTTTCTTCCTCACCTTTATTTATGAAGGACCAAGTGTTTCCTCTTGCTGTTCTGGGTAAACTTGATCTGTGAAAGATACTGACAGTTCAGCATTCTGGTTGCAAATAGTTTTAAATCCCCTTTGTTCTTTGCCTTTTCGTGTTTTCATGCAAAAGGTTAACGATTTCTGTCTCACAGTTTTGTGTGTGTGATTCCTTCTATTGCTTCTAGGCTTACAGAATCCCTTACAGAAAACAGAACTGTCCAGAGCTATCTGGGTTGGCCCTATGTCTGTGTGTGCGTGTGGAAGAGGAAATGTCAAACCACTCCAGTATCCTTGCCTGGAGAATTCCATGGACAGAGGAGCCTGATGGGCTATAGTCCATGGGGTCGCAGAGTTGGACACGACTGAGTGACTAACACACACACACACATTGCATGTGTGTGAGTGAACATATGTGTAGCTGCACTTTTAAGATGTCTAACTCTTTCATCCAGGGGTGGGCAAACTTTTTCTTTGAAGAGTCAGAGAGTAAATATTTTCCACCTGGCAAGTCACAATGTCTCTGTCCTGACTGTGGCTGTGTACCAATAAAACTTTATTCACAAACCCACTTCACAGCCAGATTTGGCTTTGAGGCCGGAATTTGCCAAATCCAGTTTAATTAAAAAAAAAAAAAAAGTATGTTGGGGAATAATACAAGGTGAGGCTCCCAAGTGGCGAGCCATCATCTCCATTTCTTTTATTAAACCGTTGTTCCCTGGCTAATGTGTGATCTTGATGTCTGGTCGGGCCTGTGCCTGGGTCATCTGCCCACACCCTGTGTCCTTTGATGCCTCACCTGCACGTCCCACATGAATTATCTGAAAGCAAAACTCCTTTGCTCTTCTTGCTTGCCTCTTTGTCCCTTGGCCTTTAGAGCTGCTTGTCCAGTCCCTCGAATCAAGCTCTTGTTGTCTGGGTCTCTTCAGCCTCTGGAGCAAGGATGCTTCCCTGCAGACTTGGCTGGAATCTGGCTCTCCGCAGACACTGGGTTTTCCTCACAGAGGGACACAGGGGAAGCAGGGGTGGGTGGGAGAGCATGATCAGAAGCAAAGGCCTACAGTAAGGATGGCCAGATGGCCCAAGGTCACCAGACCCTGCTGATTAAGAAGTAGGAAGACAAAGCTGGCCACCAAGCAAGGGGCCAGGAAACACGGGTGTCACTGCCAGCCACCTCTATCCTGGCCACAGGGGACCTCAGAGCATGGGGCTCTGGTCCTCCTGGAGCCCTTTGGCATCACAGGTCTGAATCCAGGCCGGCCCTGAACACAGGTGGATGCCACCTAGCCGCCGTGGGCCCTTCTTCCTGATGGGCCTGGGCACGTCCTCCAGCCCCGGACCACGGTGTGCTGGGCATCCTGGCACAGCCACGTGCTGACACCCACTCTGGACCCCCTGGGGGTGAGGACAGTGGCGGTGGGCTCGGGGCCAAGCCTCTGTGAGACAACCGCTGGGCAGCTCGTGGTGGTGGGACCAGCCCGACCGTGAACACTTGGTGCCCTCAGTTGGGGCACCTGCTTCCCTGCCTCATCCGGATGTCCAGCTGCCAGGCGGGCCCAGAGGGACCTTCCCTGATGCCCGCTCCCCAGCCCTGGGCCTCAGCTCCATTCCTGCTGGAATAGTCTGGGCGAGGTGTCCTGTGTTAGTTTGGAGCCAGGGGCCTGGGAGGGAGGCTTGTGAGCCAGGGCCGGGGGTCCAGGCCCCTTGGTGCTGGGGTTCTGGCTGTCCTTGGGGCCCCCACCCTACCTGATCCCTCCTTCCTGGGCCTCTGACCATGCCCTTCCTCCCAGGGCCCCGTGGGAGGTGCCTGGGTGTGCTCCCCTCCTCTGTCCTCGGGAGCACAACAGAGCGAAGGTGCCCCCAGCACCCCCATCCACCCACAGGGCCAGAGGGCAAGGACTGGGTAGGGGCTGCTGCCTGGGACCCCAGCCCTGGCAGCCCCCGGAGAGGCCCACGTGGCTGCAGCTCTGGGTAGGAAGGGAGTGGTTTGGTCAGTGCCAGACCTGTCCCCCCAGTTCATACCCCACCATCCACCAGCCCCTTCCTGGCTCTTGGCCTTAGTGGGCCGTGATCAGCCCAGTGGGGGGCACTCAGACCCTGTATTGTTGTGATGGGGGCCCTTCTGGCTCTGCAAGAGCCCCTACTCCCTCCCGAGCACCCCCCTGGGGCTGCAGGGCTTCGCTGGAGAGGCTTCTGCATTTGTGTGCGGGGTCCTCCATCAGAGATAGCTTTCAGGACCCAGGAGTGCACAGGGTCCATGATTCAGATGGCAGCCAGGCCCCTGTTGTCTGGGGCCCTGGTGACCTTCAAATCCCGCCATGGCTGCCAGCTGGGGTTGGTAAGGATGCTGGAGCAGAGCCTGGGAGCCATGCAGATGCCCCTCCCTGGGCCACAGCTTCTGAGCTGCTCTCTGGGGTGGCACTACCGGCCACTCTCTCCTCCTCTGTCCATGCTCTTGGCAGCAGGTCAGCCTGGAAACGTGGCCCGAACACTCCGGTGTGCTAGCCTTTCATGTGTGGGTCACAGAAGGTCAGCTGGACTGGACTCCCACCTTCAGTCTGAACGCGTCTCCTCTGCTCCACCCAGCATCCTTGCCATTCACCCGTCCCAGTGGGGTGCCCACGACCAAAGTCTTTGCTACATACTTGGTGTGGCCCGTGCCCAGGGTCCCTGTATGGTAATGATCCTCATCACTTCTTTCTCCTGGCCATTAAACCTACCTCCAACCTCCGGGCAAGCTGGGTCCTATGAGGGACCCAAAGAGACCTGCTTTGCCATCACTCAGAGACCCCCTAGGTGGGGCCCAAGTTAGCCCACACATCTCCCGTCCCCTATCTGCAGCCCGGCCTTCTGGACTCTTTTGTTGGCCAAGGGGAAGTGGGGGTTCTTCCCTGATGGTCCTCCAGCCCCTGACCTTGACTTGAAGAGTCCTTCCAAGCCTGCCTTCCCAAGGGGAGACAGAAAGCAGACCCTTCCCCACAAGGACCCATAATGGGGCCCCCTCCCTCCCTAGAAGGAAGCGTGTGTCCTGACAGTCTCCTTATCTAGTTCCCCTGGGCCTGCAGCGTCCCATGGCCTCCAGCTGTCTGTAATTTCCTTAATTACCTGCTTAGGACTTGGCTGCTTCCGGTGGCTTGGAGCTGGCTCCAGGGAGTGGAAGCTGGTGGGGTGGGCACTGTGGTACCATGGACAGAGCCAGGGAGGATTTTTTTTTTTTTTGGGGGGTGGGGGAGATCAGGATTGAGGGCACCTCATTCTATCTACATGTTCTTGGCGATGAAAGCCTGGAGGTCAGGGCTCCGCAAGCCCCATGTGTGTGTTCTCTGCTCCTTAGGGGACCAGAGGCATGCCCCAGGGGCCAGGCCCAAGTGCTTCTGGGTTTCCCCCGCAAGCCCACCATTCCTGAGCCCACCAGCCAGGCCCCACTCTGCGGAACAGGCCCAGGACCTAAGTGGCTACCACCTGCTTTCAGGGTAAAGCAGGAGGGCAGAGTGTGGCAGCCTGGCATGCGGGGGTGGGGCAGCTGGCCCGGGCTCCCTGCTGCAATGCAGCGCTCTCCTGGCACGGTGGCCGTAATTGGATAATTAGTGTCACTATGCTTCCTGCCCGTGGGCTTCTCTGCTCCTGCTCGCTCACGCTGTCACCTTCCCTGGCAGGAAACAAATGATTGCTACCCCCCCACCTCCAGGGTGGAGTCATGACCCCCATAACGCTGCAAGGCCCCAGTAAGTAAAAGGGCTTCCCGCTTCCCTCAGGGATGGAGAGGTACCTGGGAGTGTGAGGCCACCCATGTAGGAGTGTGGACTTCCCCCTAGAAGCATCCTAGGGACTCAGTTCCTCTCCAGGGCCCCCACCCAGGCCTCGTGGTCCCCAGGAGGGATTTGGGGCTGGGTCGGCTTGAGGATGGCCCCAGAAATGGGGGAGCATGTGAAAGGCCCCCCCATGGGTCAGCCCCTGGCCAAGCAGAATGGTCTGGCCTCCCTGGTGAGGGAGGCCAGACCCGTGAATTCTGGTCTACAGGTGTGACTGCTGGGCTTGAGAAAACCCTCCAGGGAAACGGGCCCTTGGGGCCCTTCCTAGGGGGGCAGTGTGTGGTGGTGGCAAGTTCACAGCAATGCCACCGAGGAACAAGGGCACCTTTCCCTGATTCCAAAGTGGAGACCAAGAGAGGTTGAGAGATTTGTGCCGGGCCTCACTCTAACCCCAGCACCCCCAATCTCTGAGGTATATGGAAACAGATTTCCTGTCTGGTCACTTTGGTGAGCTCTTTGAATTGGTTTGAACCACGTGTTCATCACTTTTCTGGGCCTCTCTGGGCCGTCACTTTGCAGATGAGCAATGTAGAGTTCTCTGGAATCAGACTACTTGAGTCCACATTGGCCTCTGCTCATTGCTGGCTGTGTGATCCTTTTCTGTTTTAAGAATGATTTATTGACTACAGGAGACTTTTGTTGCAGCCTGCAGGGTCCTTGATCCTCGCCGAGACATGTAGGAGCTGCAGTTTCGGCATGTGACCTCCCAGTTCCCCAACAAGGGACCAAACCAGGGCCCCCTGCCTTGACAGTCCAGAGTCCCAGTCACTGGAGCATCAGGGGAAATCCCTGGCTGTGTGATCTTGAGTGAGTTATTTAACCTCTCTGTGCCTCAGCAGCTTAGTCCTAATGTGGGGATAATGACTCCTCCCGCCTTCGAGGCTTGGGGCACAGAGGGAATGTGGAATTCCACCATGATACAGAAAGGTGCTCAGTATTGCCTGTGACCTGATGGCTTGTCTGTGTCTCTCTCTCCTAGGACAATATCAAATGACACAGATGAGAGGGAGCCCAGTTGGGAACCACCCCATGTTCCAGGGAACCCATGGAAATGTCACTGGTTAGCAGGTCATGGAAACTTCAGGGAGGCCTCCTGGCTCTCTGAGAACCAGGGCTGACTTTGGTCAGGGAGGGAAGGCAGGCATCTTACCTGCTGGCTGAGTTCCTCCCTATATACCTGAATTACTTAAGCTCTGTAACAGAGACCTAGCTTAATGGACATAAAAGTGAATGGGAGAGAGGATTTCTTCTGTGTGTAAAAGTCTAGGGAGGCAACCTTGGGCTACTTGGCCATCAGGGATCTGGCTTCCTTGCATGGCATTGCCATCTGTGATATATGGATTCCACATGCCAGATGGAGCAAGATAACTGCTTCTGCTCCAGTCTTCACATCAGCATTCCAGCCGGCAGGAAGGAGAGGGGCAGGGGAGAACACATCCTTCTCTTTAAGGACACAACCCTGAAGTTGGCTCTGTCCCCAACTTCTGCTGAGAACCCTTAGTGCTGCCTGAGAGTAATGCAGTTCCATGTCCCTTTTGCTCGCATTGGCCAGGATCTAGTCACATGGTCCTCCGTAGCCACACTGGAGTTGGGGGAGGATAGTCGTTAGCTGGATGACTAGACTCCTAGCTAAAGATTAAAATACGACGTGGGAAGACGGGAATAGAAATCAAGAAAAGTCTAGCAAGTCTCTGCCATGAGCTCCTGGGGATTCGTGAGCAGCTCCTAAGGCTGGATTGTCTGCTCTGGCCACACCACCTTCTGGTTCCTTTGGAGGACAGGATGGGGTCAGCACCTCTGAGGAAGTGCACATGCACAGCAAGGAGAGAGGGGGCACCCACGGAGGCCCTGGGGGCCACACGGCTTTTGAGAAGGGGACAAGAGTGGTGGCAGTGGCTACCAGCAAGTCTGGCCTCTCAGCTCATCTGTTTCTCTGCCGTGTATTGAGGCAGCCACCCAGCTGAGGCAGGCTGTGGGTGGTGCTGAAAGCCCTCGAGGCTGCAGAGTTGGGGTGCGGGAAGGTCTGCTTAGGTTTCTATGCAAGCAGGTGCTGCTCCAGGAAGTTAACATTCACATGGGCCAAATGGTCAGCTGATCTGCCGGTCAAGGCAGTGGAAATTCTGTGATGACTGTATGACCTGGGGCACCACAGGAAGCTAATCTGGATACAGAGCAAAGGGGCCACGTGGCCTCTTAGGTTTCTTAACTGTGGGAAAGCACACAGAACTTCCAATTTAGCATCTTGACCATTTTTAAGTGTCCAGGTTGGTGGCATTAAGTACGTTCACGTGGGTGTGCGGCCATCCCCGGAACGGTCCATATTCCCCAGTGGAAACTCTGCCCCATTAGACTCTAACTCCCCCTCCCCCAGCCCATGCCCCCTCCACATCTTCCTCTCAGTTCAGGGTCTGACGACTCTAGGCCTCTCATATCAGTGGAGTGATATGAGGTCTGTCCTCGTGTCTGGCTTCTCTCACTGACCATCACGCCTTGTTGGTCCAGCAGTGTTGTAGCGGGTGTCTTTTGAAGGTTGAATCACACTCCATTGTGGGGCTGGACCACATTCTCTATATCCAGGCATGCATTGATGGAGTCTTGGGTGGTTTTAAATGTTTTAGTTATTGCGAATAAGGCTGCTGTGAACATGGGCAACGAGTATCACTTCAAGGCCTTGCTTTCCCTTCTGTTGGGGAGATTGCCTTCAAGTAGGATTGCTGGATCCTATGGTAATTGTATGTCTACATTTTTGAGACCCACCCGAAGGCAAGAGCTGAATCAGGGAGAGCCTGGTCCCTGCCACCTCTAGGAATCCAGACTTGTGTTTCTCCAGGTTCTAGAATCCTTCTGGAGTGGACTGTGTTCAGTGAGGAACTCCAATGTCCGGAGTCCGTGCATCTGTGGTTCAGTTGACCTCACATGGTCCTTTGAGTCTGTCCCTGGGGCAGCCTGGGTGTCCTGGTCACAGCATGAAAGGGACAGCCCCACATGGGCGGAGACGGGAGTGGGTGCTGCACATGAGTATTGGCCCTTTTCTGCTGTTATTGCTTTTGCCCAAAGCTGTTCCCTGGGAGAGCCACTTGGTGGGTGCACAGATTGTACCAGGAACACGGGGGAGGGAGGGGGCGGGGGGGGGGAGGGGTGGCATGGGTGAAGTCAAGGGGGAGGGGGTGCTGGGACCCCTGGCCCACCTGCCTGGGATCACGGGGATCTCCTGGGCAGAATGAGGGTAGGACGCCCACTCCCCTGAGTCTCCAAGGGCTCCCGGCTCCAAGCTCATCCGCAGGTTCCAGGTGCCTGGACGTAGCGAGAGGAGGGGACTGTTATTTCAAGAAATCCCCACAGCGAGTCTGAATGCTCAGCCCCCTGGTCCCCACACAGGTGGGTCAGCCAGAAGGGCACGCACGGGGCGGGTGTCAGGTGGCATCTGGTGCCCTGGGACTCTGCCTCGGATGAGACTCAGATGGGACTGGGGACTCTACCGTGCGGGTTCTGCTCCCTGGCAGGGGTGTTCTCAGCCCCAGCTTACTGCCAGGAGGGCCCAGGGACTTCTGGCTGGTACCACCAGCCACAATCCGTCCACCCCAGGGAGGTGGCAGTGCCAGTCACAGATGCCCAGTCAGCCCTGTGGGTACAGATGTCCTCCACTCCTCATCTCCTCCATGAAGACGTTGGGGAATCGGAAGGGCTATCTCTCCTGGCAGCCCGGGGTGGTCTAACCCTCCCTTTGGGGACATGGAAGGCAAAGCCTGGAGGTCTGAGCCTCAGTTTTGCCTTCTCTGAAATGGAGTGAAGGCGTCTCTTTGCCCTCATGGGGTGTCTGTGAGGAGGCAGTGAGGGAAGCCTCTGGAGCTGGGGCTTGGGAACGGAAACGCCCCCATCTCATTCAGAAAGCTCCTAGCTGCCCAGGGCCCCAGGGGGAGGGGGTTCACAGGAGGCGAAGTTGGGGACCCAGGCAGATTAAGTCAGAGGTGCTGGGCAGACTCCCAAAGCCGGTCAGCGGTGGCCAGGGAGGGCCAGCGCAAGGCAGAGAAGACTCCTGGGTTTCTGGTTGAGTGGGCATGAGTCACAGGGCCCAGGGGCAAGAGACATCGGAAAATCCAAGTGTGAACTTGAGCAATCTCCGGCTGTGCCCCACGCGACCCCACCCCCACCCCCCCAGGTAGCAGCCTGTTGAAAGTCACACAACCCGGGGAGGTAGGTCAGGAAGCCCCCAGCAGGTCGGCTCCTGCCACCCCACCAGTGCCAGCCAGTTTGGGCCAGGATGGAGCAAAAGCCAGAAGGTCCGAGTCCCCTCTCCATGGAAGTTTACAATTCAGTTAAGCCAATTAAGGTTTGAGAGATGGAAGTATACAGAAATGGTATGTTCCCTGCCCTTTCAGTGCCTACAAACCATTCTAGGCAGCCAGCCCAGGCCAGGAAGTCTCTGTCAGGCCTGCAGCCCTGATAGGCCTGATCACTTCTGCTCTTGGCCATTTCGGGATGACTGCTGTCCTTTTTTTCAGGCAGAGGGAGGCCATCCCCCAGGCTTACAGGGAAACCAAAGGATATGCTGTTTGGTCTTGATCTTACTGATGACTCCTATACCCGGTAGCCTGTGGAGTTGATGAAGAAGAACGTTCTTAAGAGCACACTCTCCAACTTGGGGGGTCAACTTATCATCCCTGCATCCCACCTCCCAAGGACCCTGGCTTCTCTCAGATCACCCAGGCCTCCACTCACTCACTCGTCTAGCTCCCTGTCCCCAGCCACAGCCCACCACGAAGTGGGCTCCCCAGCCACTCAATAACCACGTGTCTCAGAGATGATGACCCAAGCACAGGACAGACCCACTCTTGGGTCGGCGCCCTGGCAAACAGAGTGAAATAAGGATTTGGCCATAGGATTCTAGACTCAGCGGCAGTTGGTTTGGGCGGGACTGTGTGGAGAACCGTCCATGTGAATTGCCGTTCAGGTTCATCAGAGGCTGTCGGGGGAGAAGGGGACAGGACCATGTGCTGACCGGGCTATGGGATGGAGCTGACCAACCAGCACAGGACAGGAGCTGAGGGGGCCTTTAAAGAAATGTGCAAAAGGGAGGGCTAGGAGGACTGATGCTGGGGCATGCTTTCTGGGCAGTGCAGCTTGGAGGCACAGACTGACAACTCCTGAACCAGGCCACATAGTGACCAGTCACCCAGCTAGAGGGAGACCTGTGGGGTGGTAGACGGGGAGATCCCTGGGGCCTGCCTGGCAGGCACTGAGGGCCAAGGAGTGGGCCACAGCTGCAGGCAGGAGGCCAGGCTGCAAGGTGGAGCAATGGCAAATCCAGCCAAGGGACCGCAACGAGAGGCTAGGAGAGCTCTGTGCCCTCGAAGAAAGCCAGGCCTCAACTCTCCGCCTGGTCCCCTTACCAGGAGTCACTCTGGAGCCAGTAAGGCCACAGCAATGACAGTAAGGAGCAGCTCAGAGCCCTGGTGTGGCTGGGTCTGGGCAACCACTGTTGCTTAATGGAGGAGGATGAAGGCACCCTTGGGTGAGCCCTGGTTGTCAGGGCCAGGAGGGAGGGTGCTGTGCCCTAGAAGGGTGCAACCTTCACCTGGATGAGCCCACCTGACTCATGTGGGCGGGCCTGAGTGCCTTCCAACCGAGTCTTGTCTGAGTGAGTGTAGAGGCCAAAAGGATAAAAGGAACAGATTGTTCACCTGGCTTCCCATTTAGAACAAAGCATTGGGGAGCTGGCTCAGTCGGGGGCCACGAAGGCACCCAGCTTGTCCTTGGGACCCCGGGGTCGAACTCACAAGATCTTGGAATGCAGGCCAGTGGCCTGCCTGCCAAGGGCATCACAGTCCGGGGTAAGTGCCGGCCAGAGCTAGGGACTCTGCTCAGGGACAAGTGACTCACATATTTGCCGGATGCCCCCCAGCCTCCCGAATTCATAGTACCCCCAGGTTGATCAAGCTGCCTATCTGAGCCCCGGAATCGGACTCCTGAGGCCATCGGTGCCCTGTCCATGGGCCCAGGGCTGATCAAAGCCAAAGCCAGGGCCTCCACGGACAGACGAGACTCCCCCACCCCTCCAGCAACCAACAGGCAAAGAGGCTGGGGCGACTGAGCCCAACATGGCCAGTTTCATCCAGGGTGCTCCCTACTGGGAGTGTCGAGGCAGAGGCACAGAGCTCAAGGCAGAGAAAGCAGGGCAGACAGGTATCCCAGCACAGGCAGCACCTAAGCAAAGGTGGAGAAGGAAGCTGCGGGGGCAGGGGGGGGGTGACAGTTTGGGGCATCTGCAGAGGACTCAGGAGTGTGCCTGACAGTCAGAAGCTGCCATTTCGGCCTCCAGTGCTTCCAGAAAGAGCCTGAAGTCAGAAGCAGGAGACCCGGATGTCCCTGTGTCTCTGCCCCTTCACCTGGCCAAGTGACAAATGGGAGGGGGATTCCTGCCATGCCTGCCTGGGTGCGTGGCACCTTCACAGAGCATCCCAGAAAGAGCCCACCCAGCCTCAGACTAATGCCTGGAATCCTCGCTTCCTTCAAGTCCCCTGAGCTCCAGGCACACCCTGGGGTCCCCACTCCCCCTTCTGCTGCAGTCCCAGCCCTCATCTCCTGCCTCCCTCCCCTATCGTCCATCATCAGCCAGCAGCCCTCTGCTTGGTGGTGGCCTCTGCCACTCTCGGTGGCATGGGATCGGCAGCCCAGTTTCTTGTCTGGGACCCTGTCCCGTTACCTGCCTCCTTCCTGGCCTCAGAACACTCTTCCCTCCAGAAAGAATGGCTCACTCCTCCATCCCGGCCCCCAGCTGAAACTGCCCCCCCCCCCCACAACACTCCAAAGCTGTTATGGCCATGTGTCTCAGCAGCAGGACCTGCTAGATACCCACCTCCTGGCCAGAGAGTGCAAGGACCTGTTCAGTCCTGCCCACCCCTCCGTAGCCAGCAGGGATGGCCAGCACGGACACAGAGTAGGTGCTCAGGAAAGATTGGTCAGATGGCAAACAGGAGGGACAGGCGGTGGGGATATGCGTGGGAGCCGGAGAGGACCGTGCATTTGTGAGTCTGCCATCTTGTTCCCACATCTTCCGGCAGGGAAGGCTGCTTCGTGCAGAAACTGTCTAGAGTGTTAACACTTAAGTGCCCAAACTTTGACAAGCTGGCTCACTTTAGATGGCCATTGGCTGAGAAGCCTTTCAGGCTACACCTCTGTGGCAGGGACCGCCTCAGTGTCCAAAGGAACCGAGAGCCCTTCTGTGTTCCGAGCCCCCTTGGGCCAGTGGGCAATTAAAGAAATGAACCTTGTTTCCCAGAGACCTTGGTCTCAGCCCCTGAGGACTGGGGCACGTCCCTGCTCCTGGCATTGGCCAGCCTCTGAGAGTAGCCACAGCTCTCCTGAGATCAGAGGCCACACACCTCTGGGCCGTTGTGTTTCCATGAGCAGTTCTAGATCAGAAACCTGGGTGGGTAGCCAAGAGCTGTTTCCAAGAGGATCCTTGTGAGCCAGGAGCTTCCCCAAAGGTGAGGGATCCAGCCCAACTGAGCCACGTTGCCAGGAGCCGTCTGCGCTGGTGTGAAGGCCAAGGCCACATACGCTGAGACTCGTCCAGTCCTGGGAGCTTAGTGCGTGGCCTTGGCAATGCTGCCACTCCGCGCAGGCCACAAGCCGGGATGAAAGGAGGGGAGAGACTAGCTAGAGAAGCTCGGGACCCGGGACAAGGCAGCCCAGCAGCCCCCGTGGCCCGCACCAGCAGACCCAGTGAGGGCTCCGGACGGGGCAGCCAGGGATACCAGAGTTCCTCGGGCAAGTTTCAGGATGCTCCGCAGAGGAGGAAGGTGGGTGGCCTGGGACTTAGCCAGCTGTTATTAATTTGGGGGAGACCCCAGCTCCTCACTTTGCCATCTGGAGGGCCGGAGGGTGAGGGGGACAGGGTGGCACTGTGTTGTGGGGCAGGGTGACAGAGAAGTCACCCGTGACCTGTGGCTGTTTTCCGCTTTCTCCTCCGCCCTCCCCTTCCACTCCCTCCCTCCCTGCCTCCTTCCCCTTCCCTCTGGCCCTCTCCCCTCCTTTTCCCCTGCCCACCCCACCCTCTCCCTTCCTAGCCCTGGACCCCAGGTGCCCCCAGGGTAGCAGAAACACCCTGTGCACTAAGCCCTGACCTAGCGCCCAGCTGGCTCTGTTCATGGCTTGCCCTGTTCCCTGGACCCCCGCGGGCCTGAAACCTTGAGCCGCAGGGGCCCCGCCCGAAGACCACTGCCTCCAGGGACAAGCCTTAAATCAGGCAAGCAAGAGAGTGTGATGGAGCGTCTATGCCGGGGCAGGACCACCCCACTGTTCGTTCCATCCCAACATGTCACGCCTGCTCCAGTGTGGGGGCCCAGGTGAACTTGGGGGGCAGCGAGAGCCCCCATGTCCCAAGTTGCCTAGTGCTAGCAGCTGTAGGTCCCCACTGGGAGGCTCTCATTCTGCCTCCTGCCCCCAGTGGCAAGCCCTGCCAGCTTGTGTGCTTGTGGTGGGCAGGACTGAGGGGTAACCTGGCAGGCAGGCCTGGTAGGCATGAGGGCCTGGCCCGGCCTGGGGGTGGTAGGGGGGGCGGGGGAATTTTGCACCCCGTGAGTCGTGGCTCAACCTGAGTGCACATTTGCAGAGAACATTCCAGAGAGGGGACCTTGGTTTCATCTCAACTGCGCTTCTCACCTCCTCCCCAGGTGTCTGCACTTGACCCTCCCCCCTGGCTACACCTCACCCCAGTGCTGGGACCTCGGGGGGCCACCTGCCCCTGGCGGAGGCTGCACCTGCGAGAACACCCCCGCCCCCGTGCCACAGGCAGGATGGGCGACGTGGCCAACAGTTCCATCGAGTTCCACCCCAAACCCCAGCAGCAGCGGGAGGCCCCACATGCAGGCGGCTTCGGGTGCACGCTGGCCGAGCTGCGCTCCCTCATGGAGCTCCGGGGGGCCGAGGCACTGCAGAAAGTCCAGGAGGCCTACGGGGACGTGGGCGGGCTTTGCAGGAGGCTGAAGACCTCACCCACCGAGGGTAAGTCTGCCAGCAGGGCGGGTATGCCAGCGATGCAGAGCCATTACCTCCCCACACTCCTCCCTGAAGAGGCTCTGTAGCCCCAGGGCAGACAGGGCTTGCAGCCGCTTCCCAGAGGCACTCTTCACTAAACCATGACCACGATTGTGCCCTTGTGCCCTCCCTGGGCATCCATTTTCCCCTAGAGTGGGAGATGCTCTGCATGGGGCAACCTGCCCCCCTGCTCCCTGCCTCCATCACCAGTTTCCCACTTGCATCTCTTCTCTGGATGAAATAGCAATGAAGTACCCGAGCCAAGTAAGGGAGGAAGCTGGCACTGAATGGCACATGCTGGTGGTATGGGCCCTAAACTGAAACCTCAGCAAGAGATGAGCAGGGCGGCCCTTGACCAAGTGTTCCCCACATGCTGTCCCCCTTCTGTGTCCTCCAGGAGGTTCTGGGCTTGGAGGCCTTATGGGTCTGTTGGGAGGCCAGGACCCCCTGGGAGGGACCCAGGCTTGGCCCCGGATTTCACCAACTGGAGCATTTCTGGCCTAGCTGCCACCTCCCTGGCAGGGCTACTGGGGCTACCCCAGGCCGGTGCCAGGATGGTCCCTGACCAGCACAGATGGATCCTATCGGCCCTGTCTCAGCTGGCACACCTTTGTCCACCAGTGCCCTGGCTTCCACCCTTGTCTCCTGCTCCCTGGCTCCATCTGTGTGCAGGTGACACCAGGGCTGCAACAGGGGGTAGAGATGCGCCCCTGCTCCCCACAGAGGAGGTGGGCCTGAGGCTGGGTGAGAGCACACCCACCTGGCCAGATCAGGAGCACCGAGAGCCCGCCTGGGTCCTTCCTGCTTTGTGCTCTCAAGGGCCCCAGCCTGGTGCAGGTGTGTGATCGATCAGGGGCAGATGGCTTGGCTTGGGGCCAGAGGATCTCTATCCTCCCCTCCTCCTGGCCCATCCCCCCACCCCCAACTTGGGGCTGGGTGGAGGGAGGCCCGAGGTAGAGGGCCATTTAGCCACCAGGGCTCTGGCCTCTCCCAGATAAAAGGAAGCAGATGGGCTTCAGCTGGCAGCTCCTTCCTCTGCCTGTCAGGCCTTGTTAAATATTTAAAATGTCAAGGCCCCTGGGAACATGCCCGATTCTGCCACAGTGTCTCTGGTACTCACCCGGTGGAGAGGCAGGCCTAGAGAAGAGCAGGTGCCCAGGTGGGTGGCCCGGCCATGGCAGAGGGAGCCAGCCGGCCCGCTCTGCATCCAGAATAAGGCTCGGGTCCTGGCCCACCTAGATGCTCCCACTGCCATTCAGACACAGTGACCTGAGCTCCAGGATGGGCGGGGAGGTGGGGTGCAGCGTAGCTGAGCCTCAGGGCCCCCACACACCCCCTGGCAAGGTGGGGGGAAGGCAGCAGGCCAAGCAGGTGCATGCTATATTGGAGGAGGGGACTTTGGGTTTCCTCCCGGCAGTAAGTGCATCCAAGAAAATTCCAGAAGCTGGGAGCCTAGGCCAGGCTAGGGTGAGCGGCCCTTCCCCTTCCTGGCCTCCGCTGACACTCATGGAAAGGAGGGGCAGATGAGTGGAGAGCCGCACGATGTGGTCCTAATCCAATTCTGATGGCATCTGGCCTCTGGTCCGGGCAGGGTGCCCATCTGTGTCCATGCCAACCGCCGGCCGCTGCCCCTGCAGCCTAGACCGGGGCTGGACCAGTGTGTGCTCGGAACCAGAGGGGCTGCTGCTGGCTGTCTTGGGTTGCCCCCGCAAACACTTCTCCAGACCCCGGTGCCAACAGGAAGGCCAAGGCCTCGGGCTGCTCTAGGGCAAGGGAGAGAGAGGCATTGCGGCAGCATCAAGGGCAAACCAAGGCCAATGGACAGGCCAAGGGAGGGAGAGAGGAAACTCCTGGGAAAGGGGCCCTGAGGGCTTGGCTGGGCAGATGGGGTTGGGCAGGCAGCATGCAGATTCTTGAGGCGTGACGGGGCCCAGGGGCTCTCTAGACAGTGGGTTGGGCCTCTGTGGTTCTTGGTGGCTCCAAGTCAGCACCCTTTCCCAGAGTGGGGGTGGTGGAGATCCTGGGTGTCTGGGAGATTCAGAGTTCAAGAACCTTCTGAGTAGTAAGCCCACTTTTCATATCTTCTGTAGGTCAGGGGAGTGGGACACAAGCCCTCAGCTGGGTCGCCGGGCCCTTCAGTGCTGAGGTTCTCAGTTTCTCCCAGTGGGAGACCACAGCCTCCGAAACCTTGACCCGTGGCCAGGCCCAGCACAGTGAAGCCAGCAGAGAGGGACAGAGATAGCTGTGACTGCTGCTGGTGAGGGAGACAGTGTGTGGCCGCAGCCTAGCTCAGAGGGCATGTTCTTGTTGGTCCTTCCACCCCGAGGCACCATCGTCCCCTCCCCAGAAACAAACTTTCCCTACCCAGCACATGCCCACCCTCCTTCTTTTGGATCCTCTATACCACCCACAGCACGTTCATCTTCTCAAGTCATCGGGGACCATGTCTTGCGTGGGTTTCCAAGCCGACAAGGAGCACCCCATGGGCTGGGACCCCAGCCCTTCCGGTTGCCCCACCCCGACCACCGCCCCTCTGCACTGGAGGCCTTGGGAGTTGTAGCTCTTCATGGCTGGCAACTGCAAGCCATGGAGTCCATGAGGTGTCAGTGTGGGGTCAGGCAATTGGGGGCACCGAAAAGCCAGAAAGCTTTGGGGTGGAGGGGTCCTGTGGAAGGGTCTAGAAGGAAGCCAAAGCCCAAGGGCCGAGGTGGGACCAAGGCACTGTGTCTGCCCCTGGGGAAGATGGCCAAGCGGATGTCTGGCCTTGGGAGGCAGTGGCCTGAATGCCAGTCCCATGTGGAAGCTTTCACTGCCTTCAGGAATGAGCCTGAGGAGACTCACCCTGTGAAAGCAGAGACCCAGAGGCCTTGGTGCTGACTTGGGTAGGAAGTGGGTTGTCCCAAGAATGAGAAGTCAGGCCACAGATTCTGAAATGAGTGCCTGGGGCCAGCCCCTTTGTGGGTGTGGATTTTGCACCCTGCATTCCCTCCCTGCCACCCCACACACAACAGCTTGTGAGGATGCAGAGGGGGTTGTTAGCTCCTGGCCCCACCCAGGCATATGGGAGGGTGGTCCAGCCCTTCCTCATGCTGGGATCTCTGCACTATCACGTGCTCGTGCTCACACACCTGTGCCATCCAGGCAGCTGGAGACGCTGCCTGCACCCTCTATGTGCCCCCCAGGCTTTTCAGAAGGGCTCCAGGCGCTGGGCCAGTGCGGTTCCGCTTCCTGGGAGCTTTCAGTCTAGAGGGGGACACGGGTGGATGTGGAAAAGGGAGCAGGAGGTGCGGGGCTGGCCTTTGCCATCATCTCCTTCTGTGCCTCTGCTCTGCATCCCCGCACTGCGCAGGCCTGGCTGACAATGCCAACGACCTGGAGAAGCGCAGGCAGATCTACGGGCAGAACTTCATCCCCCCCAAGCAGCCCAAGACCTTCCTACAGCTGGTGTGGGAGGCCCTGCAGGATGTGACCCTCATCATCCTAGAGGTGGCCGCCATCGTGTCCCTGGGCCTTTCATTCTATGCACCACCCGGGGAGGAGAGCGAAGGTGAGGGGCGGACTCGGGAGGGGCGGGGCGTGGAGGCGCACTGCGGGCCGAGGGCTGCACCACCGAGGGGCCGGAGGAGGGGAGAGTCCTAGGAGGTACCGGCAGCAGGAAGGAGCCAGTGAAGGAATTCATCTGCTGCCTCCATCCTTCCCTTCTGTCCTCGGGCGGGAGCAGCCTGTGGGAACGTGTCGGCTGGGGCCGAAGACGAAGGGGAAGCCGAGGCGGGCTGGATCGAGGGGGCCGCCATCCTGCTGTCTGTCATCTGCGTGGTCCTGGTCACGGCCTTCAACGACTGGAGCAAAGAGAAGCAGTTCCGAGGCCTGCAGAGTCGCATTGAGCAGGAGCAGAAGTTCACCGTCATCCGGAATGGGCAGCTCCTCCAGGTGCCCGTGGCCACGCTCGTGGTGGGGGACATCGCCCAGGTCAAGTATGGTGAGTGCACCCAGGGCAGCACCTCCAGCACACCCAGCTGGGTGCTTCTGTGGGCCCGGTTCCCTGGCAGCTGGATGACCGGACTGGGGATGGGTGGCTACCCAGGCCCAAGGGGACATCCTCTGGGAGTGGTGGGAGGCAGTGGGGAGGAAGGCTGCTCAGACGCTCGGACCGTCTGTGGTTCTGTCTGCCTGGCCGGCCTTAGGAGACCTGCTGCCTGCCGATGGCGTGCTCATCCAAGGCAACGACCTCAAGATCGATGAGAGCTCCCTGACAGGCGAGTCTGACCATGTGCGCAAGTCGACAGACAAGGACCCCATGTTGCTGTCAGGTGAGCCCGGGGGGAAGCAGGGCTCCTGGTCCTGGGAGGCCTAGGACAAGACCTGGAGGTGCTGAGCATGCCTCCCAGCCCGTGGTACAGATGTCTGTCTCAGCCTTTGTGTTGCTGTGCCAGGCACTCATGTCATGGAAGGTTCTGGAAGAATGGTGGTGACGGCCGTGGGTGTGAACTCCCAGACCGGCATCATCTTTACCTTGCTTGGAGCTGGTGGAGAGGAGGAAGAGAAGAAGGATAAGAAAGGTAAGGCAGCACTAACCGTTGAATGAAGCCTGCTCTCTCTTCTGAGCCTGCCTTCTGGTGGTCCCTCGCTCAACCCGTCCCTGCTCTGGCACTGATGAGAACCAGCCCTCGGCGGGTGGGAGCCCATACCCTCTCTCCTGGAATTCCTTTTGGAGGCCCCTCTTCTTAGGTCTTTGCCCCAGAGCCAGCAGGTTGGGACCCCCAGTCTTGTGCGAGACAATTTCCTTTGGATGGCTGTGCCCTGAAGGCTTTGGGGCATATGTGCCCAGGCGCAGGTGTGCCAAGGTGTGGGGAGGGCCCTGCTTGAGTAGGAAGGGAGTTGGAGGGCAGAGACCAGCCACCCTGGCTTGGGAGAGCATTTCAGGGCCATCCTTGGGGGAGGTGTTCAGCCTGCATGGTGAGGTGTTGAGGGCCCCAGGCCACCATGACAGCTAGGTGTCATAGCCAAGGTGGAGGGCTCCCAAGTAGGAGGGCCTGGGCACCCTAAAGGCCATCATGGCAGAGGAAGCTGAGAGGGGGCCGGGGCCCTCACCCCAAGGGAAAGCACTGTCAAGGGACAGAAGTCTTCAGAGATCCCAGCTCTGTACCCAAATTGGCACATGGCTACCCAGCTGCTTCCCCTTGCCACCATCCTGAGCCCCAGACATGGCAGGTGCCCCTGCAGTCCTCACAACATCTGCTCACAATTCACCTTGCACTGACCTGGATCTCCCCTTAGGCCATGCCTGTGACAAAGCAGGTGAGGAATGGCGTTTGCTCTATGTGCACCCCACCTCTGAGTGAAGCCCCCTGCATCCACTAGAAGTACAAAGACACACACGGGTACGAGGGGACCATGTGCCAGATGCCTGCAGCCAGGGTCCTGTGGACATAGGCAGCGGGTCACCAGTCACCAGCTCCACCCCAGTCAATCAAGGCCACTGGGCCTTGAGCGCAGGTGGGATCAGTCTGCCAGCCCAGGAACATGGGGATGGGTCAACGTAAGGAAAGACTTCCTCATGTCCCCCTTCCTGGGCCACTGTGTTTCTTGGAGGAGATGGGTGAGCTACTGTTGCCTAGAGGCTTCCCAGGGCCCCAGGTCCTGGCATCCTGGGCCTGGGTTCCCTTCGTGGACTCCCCTCCCTGCAGGGCTCAGCCCAGTGTCTCTGCACAGTCAGTACCCTGGGGCCCCCAGGATGGCCAGTGGGTGGGTAGGCAGGCCCCGGACCTCCCCTAGGCTGGACTGGAGTCCCCGGTGACCCTCCAGAGACATCCTGATGGCTGCTTGGCAGGTCGCCCCCCTCCATGTTCCTTCCTGGGCTCCTCCCCTCCCGCTAGGTCCCTTCAATGTCAGAGGCCTGAAGGCCTCGGTCCTAGGCCCCTTATCTTTGACCTCCAGCCCCCTGGGTCCCCACAGCCCCGGCTCCTGTCCCCTGCTTGCTATGTCAGGTAGGAGGTATCTCCAGCACCTGGCTTCCTAGAGGAAGGGAGCCCCGAGGGGAAGCCGACCTGGCCAGGCTCTGGGAGGGGGCGTTGCACCCACTATTGCGCACTGGAGACTGGAAGGTGGGGTCTCACTCTCTCCCCACCTCCGCTGCGATCCATCCTGCCTGCAGGCTGAGCGCTCCCTGACCACCAAAGGCTGTTTCTTGCCTTCTGGCCTGACTTTTCGTGGTCCTCTTTGGGCTGACTTGTCTTTCCTCTTCCTCCCCTACCTTGGCTCCTGCCCCCTCTGCAGGCCAGGTCCAGCCATCGTCTTCTGGCTGTGCTCATCTCAAACCTCCCTCCCCCCTCCAGAAGGCTCCCCCAGTCACAGGACAATACCCTTTACTCGTGCCAGATTGTCACCCACCCCTTTGCCTCTGAACGTGCCCATGGGGCCCAACCAACCCCCCATGAGGGTCGGGAAGGAGCCTCTCCTGATTGCCTGGAACCCCCCAGACCACACCCCACCACCTGGGAGCTACATTTTCTCCAGTCTGCATCCCAGGATCTCCAGTGACCATGAGCTATTCTGTGGGGGCTGATGAGCCAGCCCACGCGAGCCCTTCCTGCCTGGGATCAGTGGTCTTTGGATGTGGGGCTGTCCATGTGTGGTTTCTGGAGAGCTCTCTTGGGTGTAGGTGAAGCAAGAGAAGCTGGGGTACAGAACCTGAACCCCCAAGCCTGAAGCCCCTCACCTGCTGGCTCTTCTGAGCCCTCCCAGTGGGACAGTCCTTGCCAACCTTGCAAACCAGAGGCACGGCTGGCACCATTTACGTTGACATGGGGAAGCCAGTCACTGCCACCGTTCCTAGCAGCCAGCTTCAGGCTTTATGGTGGCAAAGCACATCAGCAAAGGATCCCCGCACAGATCCACCTGGGGTCCAGCCCTGATGCTCCCTCCAGTGCTGTGGGTGTCCTCACCCTGGCCAACTCCTCCCTCCACGGCCGTGCTGTGTAGAAAGCTGATCTCTAGGCCACCGGGCTTAGGAACCATCTAGGCCAGGGAACTGCAACCCTCCGAGCCCTGGATAGATACCGCTCCATGTAGGACCTGGGCTGCACAGCAGGACATGAGCCGTTGTCTTCCATGAAAACAGTCTCTGGGGCTAGGAAAGTTGGGGACCGCCGATCTAGGCAAGCCCCTTGTGCTGGTTCTGGCCCGCGGGTTCACCGCCCGCCCCTCCTCCCGCACACACTGGCTGCAGTGTCCTGTGCCCCGCTGTCCCATGTGCGTGTGTGTTACCAGGGCCACGTGGTGTTCTCAAGTCTCCGTGTCTGTCGTTCCTCTCCGTTGTAGGCAAGCAGCAGGATGGGGCGATGGAGAGTAGCCAGACCAAAGGTAATGGGCGCTCTGCACTCAGGATGGGTGGCAGAGGGTGCCAAGTGGGGTGGGGGGGCCGCCTGCCTCCGCTGCAGGGGCAGGACCTGGAGGCCAGGTGAGTGGGGTGGGCAGCCAGTCAGCAGACCCCGCCAGGAGTGCACAAAGATGGCCCATGAGCCCACATCCTGGTGAGGGATCTGATGCTCTGGAAGGGGGACTCACCCAAGACCTTGTGGGGCCAATGGGTTCCCGGCTCAGTGGCCTTTCTGCTGAGGCTTTGAGGCCTGCTGCCCTCTTGGATGAGGCAGACAAAGAGTTCAGAGGCTGCTGGTGGTTGGGTGGGCACTTGGGACTGGAGGTTAGTCTGATGGCCAGGGCCCAGGCTGGGACAGGGAGTGGCAGACTGCATTGGAGGCAGAGACTAGAGTGGTCCAGCTAGGTGAGATGTTGAGTGTCACTGAGGCTGTAGCTAAAGGGCTAGGAGATGGGGCCACAGGGATTGGCTGACATGCAGAGTCACTGAGAGCTCGTTGAGTGGAGATGAGGATGAGTGGTAGCATTGGGTGCGCCCTCCGGGTGGTGGAGGGACCATAAGGGGTGGTGAGGAACACAGCACCACTAAGTTAGGGCAGCAGGGGTGCTGTGATGGGACTGCTAGTTCCAGAGAGGAGGTAGACAGACAGCTAGTAGAGAGGAGCAAAGAAAGGCCTGAGCCAAGAGCAGGGGAGGACAGCACGGGGATTCTTGGGCCTCCCTGAGGGCAGTGGGGACATGGCTTAGACGCCAGTGTGCCAGAGTCAGCTCTGGGTTCTGGAACATTCCATGGACCCCAGGTCTCCGCTCTCAGGTATTGAGGTTTGGGGCGTCACAGGACTGACCACGCTGTGTGCATTCCCCAGTTAGCAGTGCTTCTGTCTGTCTTCTCTTCCCCTGCGAGGCCCTGAGAGGAGCATCTCGGTCTTGCCCTGGACAGCACCCACTTCAGGAGGGCCTGGGCTGATGAGAGAGGAGGGCTGGTGTGCCATTGCTTGCCCTGTGAAAGCCCCCCTTGTAGCCGTCACCCCAGCAGGCAGGTCCTAACCTTGGCTTCGGGCTTCTCCTTTGTACAGCCAAGAAGCAGGATGGGGCTGTTGCCATGGAAATGCAGCCCCTGAAGAGCGCAGAGGGCGGGGAGATGGAGGAGCGGGAGAAGAAGAAAGCCAGCGTGCCCAAGAAGGAGAAGTCAGTCCTTCAGGGAAAGCTCACCAAACTGGCCGTGCAGATTGGGAAAGCAGGTGGGGGCCGTCAACAGGGTAGCCCAGGGGGCCACATGGTGGGCAGGGAGGACGCTGGGCTCCTGGGCTTGAGGTTGGGCCAAGGAGAACAAGTTGGCAAAGGAAAAGTGATGGGGACCATGGGCCAATCAGCCAGGGGACCGGCCAGGGACACATGACGGCCTTCAGGGCCCGCTTCTGCCTCTTCTGGTGAGGATGGACTGTGACCCTCCAAGAGTCCAGGGACAGGCTGCAGCATCCCTTATCTCTTCTGTCTTGCTCTCCCTTCCTGCCTCTACTGCCTGTGGCAGGGCTGGTGATGTCCGCCATCACTGTTATCATCCTGGTTCTCTACTTTGTGATCGAGACCTTCGTCATAGACGGCCGGGTGTGGCTGGCAGAGTGCACGCCTGTCTACGTGCAGTACTTCGTCAAGTTCTTCATCATTGGTGTCACCGTGCTGGTTGTGGCTGTCCCAGAGGGCCTGCCTCTCGCTGTCACCATCTCCTTAGCTTACTCTGTCAAGGTAATAAAATCAACATACCATGGATTCGAACCCCATGGTACCAGGATACAGAACCAGGACTTGAGGCACAAAGCCCTTAAGCAGCTTGAACAAGCGAGGACCAGATAAAGTTTGGGATCGCTCAGGGGCAGAATGGGGGGGGCCGGCGAGCAGGGACGCAGAGCTGGGTTTGGGCATCCTTCTCCAACCTGGTCTCCTGGACATGGGGGCATGATGAGCCAGCATCTGCCAGATGAGGGCAGGGTCCCAGGGCGTCAGGGAGTTGAGATGGGGGAGAAGATGAAGGACGACCCCTAGGATACAGTGGGGGAAGGCAAAGATCATGGTGGGTGGGGAACCCAAAGGGCCTGCCTGAGAGGGGCACTGGGCAGGGGCATCATCCTGGCCCATCTGAGCTGTGCTTCTTACTCCCTCACCCCCTGGGCCAATCCCCTCCACCAGGACAGCTGGCTACCCAAGCCTCCATCTGTGCCCTTTACAGAAAATGATGAGGGACAACAACCTGGTCCGCCACCTGGATGCCTGCGAGACCATGGGTAATGCTACGGCCATCTGCTCTGACAAGACGGGCACGCTCACCACCAACCGCATGACCGTGGTGCAGTCCTACCTTGGGGACACCCACTACAAAGAGGTTCCGGCCCCCAGTGCCCTGACCCCCAAGATCCTCGACCTCCTGGTCCACGCCATCTCCATCAACAGTGCCTACACCACCAAAATACTAGTGAGCTGGGAGCCAGTGGTGGGTGGGCCCAGGCAGGGGCAGCAAGGTGTGGCTGCAGGGTGGGCTGTCACCAGGGGCTGGCTAGGCTCCCTTAAGGACTTTTTTGAGCAGGGCCACAATCATTTCTGGGGTGCTGGGCTCTCTCCTCATCTGTGGACCCTGGGCAGGGCCTGCAGGTTCTGGAAGCCCTTCACAGCCCAGTGAATGGTGGGAAAGCTGCCCATCTAGTCCATGCTGGAGGCCAAGGCTGGCCTGGGGTCCAAGGACAGTAAGGTGGGTGGACTTGGGGCCCCCAGGGCCACATTGGTTCTCCTCACCTTGCAGCCTCCAGAGAAGGAAGGCGCCCTCCCACGCCAAGTGGGCAACAAGACAGAGTGTGCTCTGCTTGGCTTCGTCCTGGACCTCAAGCAGGACTTCCAGCCGGTGCGGGAGCAGATTCCCGAAGATAAGCTTTATAAAGTGTACACCTTCAACTCGGTCCGCAAGTCCATGAGCACGGTCATCCGCACACCTGACGGCGGCTTCCGCCTCTTCAGCAAGGGCGCCTCAGAGATCCTGCTGAAAAAGTGAGTGGATGGAACTGGGGCTAGCCAAAGGCTGTGGCGTTTCTGGTTTTCCTATTGCAATAGACACTAGCCTGAAACTGGCCCTTTTAATCACTTTAAAGTGCATTTAGTCCCAGACAAGTTGATAACCCCAAAGGAAACCCCATACCTATCCCAGTCCCCCCAGTTCTTGCAGGAGACTCAGGTTTAATTCCTGGGTCGGGAAGATCCCCTGGAGAAGGAAATGGCAATCTACTCCAGTATTCTTGCCTGGAAAATCCCATGGACAGAGGAGCCTGGTGGGCTACAGTCCATGGGGTCACAAGAGTCGGACACGACTTGGTGACTAAACAACCAAACAAATAACCAACAACATCTGTTTTTTTTGTTTGTGAATTTACCTATTATGGACATTTCATATGAAGGGATCATACAGGATGTGTCATTTTGTATCTGGCTTCTTTCACGGAGCGTGGTTTGCAAGGTTCATCTGAATTGCAGCCCTTATCAGTGCTTCATCCCTTTCTGCAACGGAATAACATTCTATTGCATGGACAGACCACCTTCTACTTATCCAGTTGTCCCATTGGCAGACCATTGAGTTGTTTCCACCTTTTCGCTATTGTGAGTCGTGCCACTTTGAAGGCTTGCGTAGATTTTCTGCTTGAACACGTGTTTTCAGCTCTCTTGGGTATATTCCTGGGAGCAAAACTGGTAACTCTGTGTTTCATCTTTTGATGAATGCCAAACGGTTTTCCTCAGCAGCTGTCCCACTTTAGCTTCCCATTAGCAGTGCCTAAGGGTTCTAGCTTCTCATCCTCACCAAGTTATTACCTGATTATTGTTGCTGCTGTTGCTATAGCCATCGGGATCACACAGCGGTTTTGACCTGCGTTTTGCTAATGACTAGGGATATTTGGTGCCTTTTCATGTGCTTGTTGGTCATTTGTTTAGCTCCTTTGGAGAAATGTCTACTCTAGCCCTTACCCGTCTTGGATCTGAATTCTTTGTCATTTTATTGTTGAGCAGTGAGAGTTCTCTGTATGTTCTGAATATTAGATTCTTAACACATATCTGATTTCAAAGCATTTCCTCCCATTCTTGTTCCTTATCGTGAATTGTCCTTGGACGCACAAATGTCTTTCAATTGGGAAGTCCAATCTATCTCTCCTTTTTTGTTGCTTCTGCCGGGTTCCTTTCAGAGGTTAGTGATGTTCTCAAGGTGATAGTGGTAATAGCAGCACAACTATGAATATACTAGGACCCGTTGCACGGGTGAGTCATGTGCTGTGTGAATTATATCTCAACAGAGCTGTTAGGAAGACTGAGGTGGTGCCCTGCCCAGTGCCCTACCCCCACCCCCACCCCTCAGCATTCACACCTTCCCTTGGCCTTGACCTCTGCAGCCCTCAAGCACCCTCCCCCACCCACCTGGCTCCTCAGCTGCCTTCTCCAGAGGAGCCGCCTTCTAAGACTTGACCTAATTGTACCTCAGTGCTCACCCCTCCCCCAGCCCCGCCTCCTTCCAGAGCCTTCAGGACAGGCAAAGGCCTGAGCAGAACCTCCACAATCAACATTTTTTCCTTCCTCACCAGTCTTCTCAGGGCCTCCACTTGTCCAATGGCCATGCCGGCCCCCGGGGCTCAGGTTTCCTTTGCTCCTTCCTTTTCTGTGCCCAAATCCCGTCAGCCCTCCCCATCCCAGCCCTTCTGGGGCCTTGCGTTTTTGCTAACATCCCCCCTCTTGCCCCAAAGCTCAACAGGGCAAACGCAACACACACACAACCCCACCAGGTCCCATCGAGTGTGCAAAGATGTGCTGCACAAGCGTCTGAGCTCCTGGCTCCCAGGAAAACAGTACCATCAACCTGGTGCCAGAACCGGAAGTCCTCAGTCAAGGTGTGGGCGGGGTCACCCTCCCCGGAAGACCTCCAGGATAGGATGCTCCCTGGCGTGTCTCCTTGGTCTTCCTTGGCTTGTAGCTGCATCTCTACAGTCTCTGCCTCCGTCATCACACAGCCTCGTCCCTATGTCTGTGTCTCTATGTGTTTGCTCCTCTTTATAAGGACAGCAGGCATTGGATTGAAGGCCCACACTCATCCAGGATGACCTCATCTTAACTTGGCAACAAGCCTCTTTCCAAATAAGGTCACATTCTGAGGTTCTGGTGAGAACAAGGTGGGGGTTCTCCTAAGTCCCAGCAGCAGCGGAGCACCACCTCCCTCAGAGAAACCCTCTACCCTGCCTCACACCAGCTCCTCCTGCTCCATCTGCCCCAGGTGCACCAACATCTTGAACAGCAATGGAGAACTCCGCAGCTTTCGCCCTCGGGACCGGGACGACATGGTGAAGAAGATCATCGAGCCGATGGCCTGCGATGGGCTCCGCACCATTTGCATCGCCTACCGGGACTTCACTGCCGCCCAGGAGCCCGACTGGGACAATGAAAACGAGGTGGTGGGCGACCTCACCTGCATAGCCGTCGTGGGCATCGAGGACCCTGTGCGGCCCGAGGTAGCTTGTCAGGATGGCTGAGGCAACCGTTCTTGTCTGCACGGGGCCTCAGCCTTGGGACACAAATGCAAGGAGGGGACTGCCCCTTCCTCCTGCCCTCTTGGCCATCACAACCTCCCTGCCAGGCTTTCTAGATAGAACACACAGCAGCCGGCCAGAGTTGGACCAGGTGAGAAGGGTGGACGATGGCAGAGCATTGGAGGCGTGGCCGCCATGGCCCAGGTCAGACCTCCCAGGCACACTGGAGCCCCCTTGTTCTCTGGCCCTGGTGCCCTTCGAGAGGCTCTGTGCTGCCCTCTGGAAGGTTGCCTCTGGCTTGTCATCCACGCCTGGCTCAGGTTCTGCCTCTGCCAGGGGAGAGAGGGCAGCAGGTAGAACCCTGATGGCTGCCAAGGTTAGCAGAAGTGATGGATCAGAGGGGATGATGAGGAGGGGAGGGACGAGCCAGGGACAGCTGACTGGGCTCTGGTTCAGAGAACTGGGTACATGGTACTTGAGGAGTGCTGGTAGATAGGAGGACAGTTCTCAGCTGAGGCTTTGATTGGGGCTGAGTGGGGTTCCAGACATCCCTATGGACAGGTCACGTGGTTAAGTGGAAAGCTCAGAGCAAAGGTCCTGGCCAGAGGGACATTGTCTGGAAATGACTTTACATGACTTAGGGTCATGAGGGTAGCCAAGCAGATGGTGGGAGGAGCCTGCAAAGGAAAGGGCCAGGCAGGGAGGTGAAACAATGGGAAACGTGTTGGCTGGAGCGAGAGGACGGGTGGCCCGCCCCACCCTGAGCTAAGCAGGTCCCGTGGGACGGCGCAGAGAGTCAGTGCTTGGAGATGACTTCACTCGGAGCTTTCTTGAAACACACCAACAGGGCAGAAGCTAATCAGGGCCTAGAGAGGAAGAACAATGGGGAGAGGTGTGTGTCCTTCAAGATGAGAAACCCCATCTTGGAGGAAGAGAGCCTACTAGGCTGGCCTTGGAGTAGGCCCAGAGAAGGTGGGCAGTGAGAGGAGCTGCCCAGGAGAGCAGGATGAGAGGGTGCCATTAAGGGTGGCAGGGCCACCCCGGGGGACCCAGGGAGCAAGCCTTTCCCCTCACCAGACCAAGGAGAAACTTTGAGGTAAAGAGGAGGACTGTGTCCACACGGCGAGCCAAGTCCTAAGGCCACATGGCCCTTGCCTAGACCGACGGCCTCCCCCTCTGAACAGAGCCATTCGCCACTGCTGTCCCCAGTGTCGACGGCAACAGCTCTACACTTTTCCACCCAGCTATCACAGACAGAGGAAGATGAGGTTCCCAGATTCCCAGGGCCATGGCCAAGGCCATGTCCACAGCATCATAACCAGGCCGTCTGGCCCTTCCA
Source organism: Oryx dammah (assembly GCF_014754425.2). Taxonomy (NCBI): domain Eukaryota; kingdom Metazoa; phylum Chordata; class Mammalia; order Artiodactyla; family Bovidae; genus Oryx; species Oryx dammah. The sequence goes on from NW_024070207.1 coordinate 57,405,433, forward strand.
CCTCAGCCCCCTGGGCCAAGGAGCCCTTCCAGTTTCCCCTTATTTCCCCCATAAATATTCATTGCAAACTGAAGCTCTGGTCATCGATACAAGGTTGGAGGCCTGAGATGTATGCATACATCCTAAGACAGACCTGCAGAGGCAGGTCCATGGTGGCTTGAGACTGAGGACCAGGGTGGGGGCTAGATGGAACAGTCCAGAAGGCAAGCATGTGGGTGGGGCAAGGCCTAGACCTTTCCCTGTTGGTGCTCTTCTCAGAGATACATTAAAAAAAAATAATAAGTCTTCATCTTAGAAAAAACCTGGATAAAATTTCCAAAAAGGTCACCACGAAGGCTCAGCCTCAGTGGCTGCCCCAGTGGGCTGAATCAGAGAGGGAGAGCACCCTCAAGGCAAAGTAATGGGGTGCTTGTTTTAGAACCAGAAATCGCCTTGGTAAAGGGGCTCTGGGGGCAAGATGTCTTGCCTCTGGCTGGAGAATGGCTACATGAGAGACTGGGCAGCAGGTGGCACCAACACAGCCAGGACAGGGAAGCCAGGCAGGATGCCCCCCCTACCATGGGGACCAGCCAGCAGGCGGTGGCCAAGGAGGACACCCTGGGTCCCAATGGCAGGCAAGAAGACCGATGGCACTGTTAGACTTGCCAGGATGTCTGTGGGCCTGGGATAGCTGCAACCCAAAGATGGCCTAGCAGTGGCATGTCTCTGCCCCTGGGGGATCACTTGGCCCCTGTAGGCATGCTGTATTTATGCCAGAGGGGTGCGGGGGCTCATGCAGACATGGAGCCGCTAGGCATCAGTGGACCAGGGCTGTGTCCATTGGGACAGCAGGGAGGCAGGTGAGGAAGGACAGTCACCCGATGAGGGAGAGGGCACCTACAGACGGAGGGGAGCTTCTTGCTACCTGCCTGGGAGGCCAAGGGCCTTTCAGACCAGAGAGGGAGCCAGCGGGGCCGCAGCCACTCAGAGACAAGCAGAAGCTAGATCAAAGCTCAACGTGCTCAGGCGCGTCATGACCACTGGGTGACAGCAGAGAGCCAGCTACCAGACGCTTCAGAGCCAGGAGGGAACTTGCTGGAAGGGAGGGTGTCTCCGGGCAACTCCCAAGGATCCCCAAAAAGCAGAAAGGGTCCTCGATCGAGGCTAAGTGAGGAGACACACACATTACGGAAGGGGCAGGATGCAATGCCCCTTCCCAGGGCTGGGGCTTCTAGGTCACTTGGCAGGATGTGTAAGGTCACTCTGTCCCAGCCCTGGGTACCCATCCTCTCCCTACTTTCTCCACAGCAGAAATCACAGCCACCACCCCCTGGCTTTGGGGGCCCCCAGTGGGCCCCAACGTCCCAGGCCAGGGTTCCCCCACAGCCCGCCTGGCCCAGCCTACTGGCCACCTGCCCTGGGGTCTCATGGATGCCCTGCCCCCCACCCTTGGCCCATGCTCCCCCGGCCACCACACGTGTGTGTCCCCATCACCCCTCTGTCCCCGGTGCCCAGGCCTGGTTGCCAGGCCACACCCACGACACGGCGGGCTCTCTAACTCTCTGTCCCCAGGCTCACATCGTCCCCAGGTTCACGTTGTCCCCCGGGCTTCCAGTGGTGCCCACTGGGAGCTCACAGAGGGTTGCGCTGGGGCCAGCAGACACAGCAGGCAGCTGGGTCTCCTCAGGCTGCACCCCGCACCAGGGCCCCATCTGGGCATGTCACAGGCCTAGGTCTCACCTCTTAATCCAGTTCCCTGAGCTCTGAGCCTCCTGTCCCCTCCCAGCCCTCAGGCACTGTCGCCCTGGCTCCCCTCCACACTGCCATCTCAGGGCTCACCAGCCCATCCTCATCGAAAAAACAGGAGTGCCTCCACTCTCTGGGACAAGAGCACCACCTCTCAGTTAGTCTCCACTCCCTACAGCCCATTTCCCCCTCAGCACCAGAGGGATCTCTTGTTCTGTCTTTTCTGGAATCTACTCTTACGTTAAGAAAATGGAGATGTGAGGAACCACAGCGATGGTCCATTTCCCCCTGAGAACACCTAATCATGTCAACCCTATGGCTCTAAAAGTCTTGAAAGTGAAAGTGTTCATTACTCAGCTGTCTCTGACTCTTTGAGACCCTCTAGACTAACCCGCCAGGGTCCTCTGTCGATGGGATTCTCCAGGCAAGCATACTGGAGTGGGTGGCCCTTTCCTTCTCCAGGGGATCTTCCCCACCCAGGAATCAAAGCCACATCTCCTGCCTTGCAGAAAGATTCTTTACCAAAGTTAGTCTTGTGTTAGTCACTCAGGAGTGACTGACTCTGTGACCCCCATGAACTGTAGCCCCCCAGGCTCCTCTGCCCATAGGATTCTCCAGGCAAGAATACTGGAGTGGGTTGCCATTTCCTCCTCCAGGGGATCTTCCTGACCCAGGGATCAAACCTGTGTCTCTTACATCTCCTGCATTGGCAGGCAGATTCTTTACCACTGAGCCACCTGGAAGCCCAGCTGTGTTATGTATGTGTGTGTATGTTTGTGTGTGAATACATATGTGTGAAAGTGACAGTCACTCAGTCATGTCCAACTCTTTGTGACGCCATGGACTATACAGTCCATGGAATTCTCCAGGCCAGAATACTGGAGTGGGTAGCCTTTCCCTTCTCCAGGGGACCTTCCCAACCCAGGGATCAAACCCGGGTCTCCTACATTGCAGGCAGATTCTTTACCATCTGAGCCACCAGGGAAGCTGTTAAAGTCTTAGGTTTTATATTATTTTAAAAATAAAATAAGAGATGCAGAGACAAGTGAATCAAGGCCTGGGAGGGGAGGCCCATGATGGCTCCTGCCATCTGATCGATGGGGCAACTGGGACCAGAAGTCCTTTTCTCATCCTTCCGGACCTCACAGACATGCTACCCCACCAGCTAGCCTACTAATGGGGCTGGGCCTAGCTCAGCTACTGTGCGTCTCCATTTCCCTGGTGGAAACTGGGTGATTTCTACAGTCACCTTGCTGGACACGGCCCCAGTAGTGCCGCTCAACAGCATTCCCGTGGCTTCTCTCAGCCTTGCTCCTGGGGTCAGGGCCTAGGTCTGAGTTGTTGCTGCTCCCTGGGACTGGAACAGGGAAGGAGGCACCTGGTAGGGGATGGGAGGACACTGCTCCCTGTGGGTCAGGCCACTTCCCCCACCACCTCCAGGCCCCATGGTGAGACAAGGGGCACCTCAGATCTGGACGGAGGAAAGGGTAGAGCTCAGACACTGGTGCGTCTGGCCTGGACAGCTGCACCCACCCATCTTATCCCTTGCAGGTCCCTGAAGCTATCCGCAAATGTCAGCGGGCCGGCATCACTGTCCGCATGGTGACGGGGGACAACATCAACACAGCCCGCGCCATTGCAGCTAAGTGCGGCATCATCCAGCCCGGGGAGGACTTCCTGTGCCTGGAGGGGAAAGAGTTCAATCGGCGGATCCGAAACGAGAAAGGCGAGGTAGTTCTCCACCCATCAGTGCCCCGGCGGGTCCAGGGTTCTGGCACTTTCTTCACCCTGCCCCTTGGTTCAGCCCCTCCAAGACTCTGCAGCATCTATGTGCTTTCCCCTCCCAGATAGAGCAGGAGCGTCTGGACAAGGTGTGGCCTAAGCTGAGGGTCCTGGCTCGATCATCTCCCACCGACAAACATACTCTGGTTAAAGGTAATGGAGTGGGCTCGCTCATCGCCCCACCTTCCCCCTGGCTCAGGGGGCATGACACAGTGGGGGTGTGTGGCTGTCACCTCGATTGTGGGTCCTCTGCTCCCAGATGCCCAATGCTGAGCTTCCAATCGGGTGTCTGGCCCTGCCTAAGAAGCAGGCTACTCAGCTCTGGACACATGGCTCCTGGAGATTTTGTCTCAGAGGAAGTCACTTGTCCTTCCCAAACCTCAGTTTCCTCATTGGGAAAATGGGGATAATAATGGAGACTCCCTCCAAGGGCTGAATAGCCAGAGCTTGCCCCTCCACTCCCCTGCACTCACAGTATCAATGGAAGATGCCAGCAGGGGCCAACCTCTCATCAGAGCAGATGGGCAAACTGGGGCCTGGGAGAAGGAGACATTTTTCCAAGTCACCCAGTGCCAGGCCCCTGCCTTGTACCAAATCCCACCGCCCTGTATTGTCTCACTGGGTGAGGGACCAGGGTGGGAGAAGCAGGAGGCGGCTGCCAATCAAGACGCAAGACTTGGTCCCAAAGGTGATAGAGTGTATGGAGAGTTGGAGGCAGTAGGCTTGGTGGCAATCTCAAAGGCTTTCCAGAGCCAACTGGCCTCCCACAGCTCCTGGGCTGGTCACCTGGGGCCGCAGATGGCAGGAACCGTGCCCTGCACTGATCTATGTTCCAGGGATCATCGACAGCCACACAGGTGAGCAACGGCAGGTGGTGGCTGTGACAGGAGACGGCACCAATGATGGGCCAGCCCTCAAGAAGGCGGATGTGGGCTTCGCCATGGTAAGCTGCCTGCTGTGCCAGTCTGGGTCACCGTGGCAGATGGGGCCCTGTGACAGAGAATGCATAAGCTTTGGGCAAGAATGTGGGAGCTAGCATTGAGGCAAGTTTACAAGTGCCAGACATTTCTTTCTCTCCTGTCCTGACCACCCAGTCCTCTGCCAGTGATTTGTGCCAAGGTATTTGGTGTGATGGTACCCAAGGTGATGAGGGACTGGCTGCATTGCTAGGGGGTCGTGGGGACTTGTCTGCTGAAAACTTGCCTCACCATCTCCAGGTCCAATCCGAGTGAACCTCAGCCCCAAGTGTGATGAGCCTAGTCCCCACATGAGCTTTTCCTCTGTGCATCTCACTCGTGGCTGAAATAAAGCTGGTTCTTTCTGTAAAAACAGCTGAGCAGGGTGGCCTTGGCACAAAACAGGCTGTGCTCAGCTGCCAAAGGCAGAAAGCAAGCGAGGCCTCTCCCAGCCCACCTCAAAGGAGGGGCACGGCCCTCAGAGTGCAGGCACCCGGGGCACAGAGCAGTCCTTCCCAGGGCCATATCCAGAGGGGGCCCAGCCCAAGCTCCGGGCACTGAAGGAACCCAGCTGGGCAGCACCATGGTGACCTGTGTGGGCTGGGAAGCCGTGTTCTCTCTCTGGGACTCCCAGGGACTCCCCCCTTACGCAGGGACCCGACAGAAGACCAGGGGGAGGCCACTGCAGGCGTGGTGTCTTCCTCATTTGTGAGCAAAACTTCTGTAGTACGAGGACACGTTTGGAGTGAGCAAGGAGGGCTGGGGAAGGGGCCTGTGGACATGGAATGTGTGTGCTCCCCAGGGCATCGCAGGGACAGATGTGGCCAAGGAGGCCTCAGACATCATCCTGACGGACGACAACTTCACCAGCATCGTCAAGGCTGTCATGTGGGGCCGCAACGTCTACGACAGCATCTCCAAGTTCCTGCAGTTCCAGCTGACGGTCAACGTGGTGGCTGTGATCGTGGCCTTCACGGGCGCCTGCATCACTCAGGTGGGTGCTAGGGCTCTCCCTTCCACGACCACAGCTCTCCCACCTGGTGTGCCTGGGCCTCAGGGCCCAGTGGCGGAAGCCAGGTTTTTCTTCGCTGCTGACTTTTTTTCCGTTTAGATAGAATTCACCTAACAAAAAATTCACCATTCAATGACTTTTAAGTACATTCACAGCACTGTGCCGTCATCACCTCTGTCTAGTTCCGTCATGTTTTCATCACCCCAAAGGGAGTGCCATCCTCATCAGCAGTCACTCCCCACTCGCCTTCCACCACTTCTGGACATTTCAACTCCATGGAAGCAAATCATAGGTGGTCATTTGTGTCTGGCTCCTTCACTTAGCACAATGTTCTTAAGGTACATTCATGTTGTAGCAGGTACTTTATTCCTATGGATGGCAGACTGATGTTCCATTGTATGGATGGAGCACCTAGCTTTTCTGCATCCTTTCATCAGTGGGCATTTGGGTTGTTTCCACCTGTGGCCACTGTGGACTTGTGTGTGCAAGTCCTGTCCTGGGTCTGCTGGGAACTCTGTGGTTAACCTCTGCAGGAGCCTCTTCCCCTTTCTCTGTCATCCAATTCTCCCCATTAGTGAGTATTCAGAATTTGTCTCTCTTTCAAAGGTATTTTTTAATTGAGATAAAATCCTCATAACATCCTCTGTACCATAATAGCCATTTGAACCAAAGTGTACAACTCAGTGGTTTTTTAGGCTGTCTCCATCTTGTGCAACTGTTACCTATACTTGTACCCACTAAGAGCCACACTCCACTCTCCTTTCCCCCTACCCCTGGCACCCACCCATTTGCTTTCTGTTTCCATGGATCTGTCAGTTCTGAAAGTTTCATAGGAATGGACTCCTACAGGATGTCCTTGGTGTCTATCTTCTGTGAGGCTCATTTTTAACCAACAAGTCAGAAGTGATGAGGAGGAAGGCCCAGGTCAGTTTCTACCTCTTCCTGGCCCGTGGGCATGGGAGCACAGGAGATCACCCATTCATCATGCTCTTTTATGGTCTGGGGCAACTGACAAGGGGGTGGCAACCTCCTGCTAACAATTGGGACCACATCTTCTACATCAATGCCAGCAGGTCAGAGAAGAAGGGAGACTAACAACATTTTAAGAACAGCAATCTGAGAGCCATTGAAAACTCTTTGCTCACCTTAAGGAAACATAGGGATAGAAATGTCAGAGTGTTACGGGAAGGCTAGATTTGTTGCAATTTCACTTGAATTAAATTCCAGTGACATTGACCCCTAGCTGAGTTTCTTCCCAGGGGGTAGGGGGGCCAGTGAGGGTTCCAGGCCCATGTTGGGGTGACTGGCTGCTCTCCACAGGACTCTCCTCTCAAAGCCGTGCAGATGTTGTGGGTGAACTTGATCATGGACACATTCGCCTCTCTGGCTCTGGCAACAGAGCCACCCACTGAGTCGCTGCTGCTGCGTAAGCCATACGGCCGGGACAAGCCCCTGATCTCACGGACCATGATGAAGAACATCCTGGGCCATGCTGTCTACCAGCTCACCATCATCTTCACCCTGCTCTTTGTCGGTAGGTTGATCCAGAGCCACATAGCCTCTGGCCCTGTGTAGCAGTGGAAGGGACAGGTACTTGGGAATCTGATTTCCAGTGAGGACCCCTCAGCCCTCACTTCACTGCTATCCTGAGAGTTTTCTTCTGTGTCTGGCATCAGCAACTTTTATGTGATTCTTTTATTTACATGGAGTGGGATTGTCACCTCTTCTGTTTGTGGCCTCTCTGCCTGATATCAGGGGGCTCCCATGGGTCAGGTGACCCTTGGTGGCTTGGCTTTCAGCACACATTCCTGGGAACAGACTTGAAGCTCAGTGCAGGGATGGTGCTGGCCAAGGGTAATACTCACACAAAACGTCTTTTGGGGGCACCAAAAGATAGCTTCTGGGGATACTCTTATGGGACCTTTCTGTGCAATCTTGGGAGCAGAAGCTGTTCATGGCTAAGCCAAGGTTGGTCCTTGTAACAGGACAGGCAGGGCAGAGGAGGGTCAGGCCTGCCCTGAGACTTCAATTCCCATTTCTTCCCTAGCTCAAGCCAATGCACAAATGGGTTTCAATGTCTTCACTCATGTCCTGGGGACACTCCTATCCTGGGTGACAGCTCCCATGGTCAGGATCCAGCCTTTGCTGTGACCTAATGTGGGTTAGTCCAGGGGTGCTGGGGGACTCTTGACTTCCCCCTGTATCACCCAGTGGGAGGTATCACCCACCTGGGTCCAGCTCTCCTCATGTGGCCCTGGGCTTGCAGGGGAGCTCTTCTTTGACATTGACAGTGGACGGAACGCTCCCCTGCACTCGCCACCCTCCGAGCACTACACTATCATCTTCAACACCTTCGTCATGATGCAGCTCTTCAACGAGATCAATGCCCGCAAGATCCATGGCGAGCGCAATGTGTTCCATGGCATCTTCAGCAACCCCATCTTCTGCACCATTGTGCTAGGCACCTTTGCCATCCAGGTAGGATGGGTGGCTCCACTGTTGGAAAAGGTGGGGGAGAGGGGACCATCACCCCACTCTCCACACCAGCCTTGGCTTCTCTTCCCCTCCTGCCCACATTCCCCGATGCCCAGCCCTCTGAGCATCTTCGTCTTCAAAAGCCCTGGCCTGGCCCCAGGCTCACCTGTTCAGTTCCAGAGGGTTTCAGTGGATCTTCCCCAGAGCTGACCTTCTCACAGGTTTTCTCACAGGTTTGCCATCTCCATGTCTAGCACTCGATTCCTTGGCAAGAGACCACTCTAGCTCCAGAAGTTTCCTGTGACAATTCTCCCTGTGCCAGGCTGGTCACTCAGCTCTCCAGGAGGTGCTGAGCATTCAAAACCAGGGCATACTGATAGAAAATGTGAGCCAGAGTGAGGCCAATAGGCTAGGACAATAGGCCAGTTTTTTTCTTGCAGTTTTCAGAGGAAGGCCTGCCACACCATGGGAACACCTGGGGAAGCACCCAGGCTTCTCAGGAGGCAGAGGGAGAGTGGGGAACGAAGGCAGGACCTGTGAGATTGAGGGAGCAGGCTGAGGGTCTGATGGTATGAATAATCTCTTGGCTCTGGGGTGTATGGCTGTCTACTTCATGGTCTAAGACCTGGCCCTGGGTGGTTAAGGCGGGAGGACACTGGCGTGGAGGGTAAGAGTCCAGGAACAGAGGGAGTTGGAGTGCAAGCTCAGGACCAGTTGGTCTGGAGTTGGAAAGCTCACCCTTGGGAAGAGGCCACCTCCCATGGAGCAGTGATGAGGCTGCAGGAGGCCCATTGGAGTGTCCAGCACCTAGCACATTCAAACACCATGTCCATAGAAGCTGGGGACTTGGCTAGCACTGCCAAGCCACACCTGCATGCTGGAAAGAGGATGGTCTGGGGCACCAGGGTCAGCGGGCTCCTGGCAACAAGCAAGGCCCTGAGCCCATCTGGCATGACACCCACAGCCTATGGTCAGCCGGTCTGGGAAGCTTTTTTCAGCACTGGCTGAGGGGGAGATGAAGGGAAGGAGCCTGGAGAAAGGAATTCTCCCATGAATGGCCTGTCTATCTGGGTGAATCAGGAGGCCCTCTGACTCCCTGAGCTGGGCCCACAGGCAGGGGTGCCCTGAGGGCTAGAGGTGCTGGCTGGACCCACCTCCTGCCCACCCCTCTCCCACAGATTGTCATCGTCCAGTTCGGTGGAAAGCCCTTCAGCTGTTCCCCGCTGTCCACGGAGCAGTGGCTCTGGTGCCTGTTTGTCGGTGTTGGGGAACTAGTCTGGGGACAGGTAAGCATCTGCCTCGGCCACTTTTCCAGCCCTGTGCTCCCTTCCCAATTGTCTGAGTAAGTGAAGACAACCCAGGAGCTCCTGTCTTGCCTCTGGGACAGGCCATGACCTAGGTGCAAAGCCACAAGTGACAGCATCAGTGGAGAGCATGCAAACGACCATGGCCAGGATGTGACGGGCCCTGGTAAAACCGCCTGCCACTCCCTTTTCCACAGTAGGAGATGAAAATCGTGCTTTAGAATTGGGTAACTTGGAAGATGTTCACATATTTGAAGCTACACAACACCTCTCTGAACCTTCAAGAGGACAAGAGAACGTCTCAAGGGAAATGAGGAAATCCTCTGAGCTGACAGAGGGCAAGTCTCACACTTCTGACTCTGTGGCTGCCACTAAAGCTAGTTCCTAGTGCCAAAGGTTACATTAGGAAGAAAGGGCTTGGGTACTGGGGCTGGGCAGAGGCCAGGAGGAGCCAGATCAGGCCCTGGGAACACAAGAGGCCCCTAAGGATATTTCTCCAGAGTTCTAGAACATTGGTGTAGGAGGCTGAGTCCAGTATGTACTTTACCCTGTGTCTCGGGCCACCTCAGGCCACCACATCAAAGTATCATAGACCAAGCAGCTTCAACGTCAAATGTTACTGTCTGGAGGTTGGACATCCAAGATCAAGCTTACATAGGGCAAATCCAGGAGGGAACAGGAATAGGCTTCCAGGTCCCCACCACAGGAGCCGCCAGCAGCACAATTTCTCCCAAGAGCCACATGTGACAACATGCACGGGTACCATCACCAGGGAAGTTCCCCTGAGCAGTGCTTGAGGGGGAGTCACTCCTGGAGGCCTGGAGCACCCATGTGGCTCACCTTATTTTCTTGATCTCTGGGCCCCGAAGGTCAAGCTGGTATGAGGTCCAAGGCCCTGCTGGAAATTATGCTGCCATGATTTCCAGCATTTCCATGATTTCCAGTGGCATAGACTACCGGCCCTCAGCCCCCAGCAAACCAAGATCCACTCATCAGGCAGGGCCCTAAAGGTCTCCTCCCAGGAGCCAGGCCAGAGCCAGACCTTGGTCTGGTAAAGCGAGTCCCTTATGTCACATACTGTGTGGAAAGGTGACATGCATTGCTCCTCTGGGCACACACACTGCCCCCTCACTGGGAGGAAGCCTTGAGAAAGTAGCCAAGCATGGTGCAGGGCAGGCAGAGGGAGTGGCCTTAGCCTGGGTCTGAGGGAGGTGGGCAGTGTGGATCCCTTCCTGGACCTAGCAGCCCTCCCACTTCTGACAGTCACTTCTGCCTGCTGTCCCTCACCTCCGGCAATCCAGGTCATTGCCACCATCCCCACCAGCCAGCTCAAGTGCCTGAAGGAAGCAGGACATGGGCCCGGGAAGGATGAGATGACTGACGAGGAGCTGGCTGAAGGAGAAGAAGAGATTGACCATGCCGAACGGGAGCTCCGCAGAGGCCAGATCCTCTGGTTCCGGGGCCTCAACCGGATCCAGACACAGGTAAGCCACTGGGAGGCTTGGCCACTCCAGCTCTCCCACCTCAAGACAGGGCCCAGCAAGCCAGAGGTAGAGAATGGGTGAGGTGAGCCTGAGACCAATAGGGCGGCCCTGGGGTCTGGTCGCCATGAGCACAAGGGCAGTTTCTTGGAGTGCCCAGGGACAGAATGTCACTGAGAAGGCCTCTCCCTGACACCCCCTCAGAGCCCAGGTGGCCCTCCCCAGAGTGGGTGCAGGTGGCAGCTAAGAGTGTTTGCTGTGACCAAGAGCTGTGTCTTGGAGAGGTGAGGGCACAGGCCACCTGCAATTCGAATAGCTACTGGGACTTGTTTTATTTCCTGGGGGTGGTCCCAGGTCACGGGAAAGGGACCTTCTCAGGCTAAGGCAGACACCCACTTCAAATAGCCTTTGATAAACTCACCATTTATTGGGTTATATTGAGAATTCTAGGGAAAACTTCATTGGGAAGCACACTCTGGCCACCAAGGTGGTCCATTCTGTTCATCCCAATCTCCAAATGTCAGTGCTGGTCAAGGTCTTGGCCATCAGTGGCTGTCCTCTAGAAAGTCAGACAGTCGTGATGGGCACCCCGCTGGGGGCACTTGCAAAGGCTTCATGAGAGCCTGTCTGACAGAGCCACCCTCACTTCCTGCCCCCACCTCTTCCCGGCCAGCCTTCTTGCCAGAATGTTCCATACTTGCTGTTTCTCTGGGTCCTTCCCTGGCACTCCCTGGTGATTTCATCATGGCCTGACATCAGTCCTCACCAAAGTCTGCGAGACGTCCTCCTGGCTCCCAAGCTGGGCCATCCCTCCATTCCTCCTGCTGCCTCCCAGCGCCTTTCAGGAAGTGCAGTCCACCCTGCTCTCCTGGCAACTTCCTGTCCCCTCTCCTTCTTCCTTGCCTGTCACTCCCACCTCCTGTTGAGATCTTGGTCTGCCCCCGCCTCTTGGCTGTGACCCCAGCTTCTGGAAATCCCACAGGCCCCGGGGCAGGGTGGAGGGGGAAGGCGCCCATTCCCTGTAGCCTGGCCCTCCTTGCATAACCTCCAGATGGCGACCACCTCCTCCTCTTTTTGGCCAGATAACCAGCAGCCCTGGGCTGGGGCTCTGCTCAGCCCAGACCACAGGCCCCACCACCCCGAGCCCACCTCCTCCCAGCCCCCCAGCCGCTGATGGATGGCTCCATCACTTCTGCACAAGCCAAGAACCTGGAGCTGCCCCCAGCCCTCTTCCTGTGTCCCTGAACACTTGGCTGCATGGCCATTGCATCCGTAATCCAGCCACCGCCAGCCTCCTCTGGGCCTAATCACCCATGTCTCTGCCTGGATTGTTTCCTGTGTCCACCCTGGACCCCTGCAGCTCTTTGTCAACCTAGCCAGTCTGTGACACTTACCACTCCCTGCTTCTCCCATGCGTTTCTCCACACTCTGTACTGGACCCCCATCCCCACTGCCCTGAGCCAGCTCCAACTGTTTCTTCCCCTGGAGACCCACGGGAGGGAAGAACACTACCCAGCCCCTGTTTAGGCAACTTCCCGCCATGGGCCCCTTGGCCTGGGTGGGGACCTCAGCCCATGGCTCTCACTGGCGTCTGCCTGCAGCATCTCACCCATCACCATGGGTGCATCCCAAAGTGCCCTCCTGGTGTGTGTGGCTCACCAGCTGCTCCTGCACAGACCTTGGGGTCCTAGCCTCCAGGCACCCCTCTCTCCTCCCCGAGCCCCAGCCAGAAGCTCTCAGGCTCTCTCCTGACCCATGCACCCTGCGCCCCGAGAACCCCTGCTGCCTTTCCAGACTTCCCTCTGCTCCCCCATGCTGCTGTGCCTCCATGCTGGCCGCTGTCTGGGCCCCAGGCCTCCTTAGCTCCTCATCCCGTGAAGCCTTCTCAGAGTCCACTCCCTGCTGCCACCAGGGCACACACACTCAGCTGAGCCTCCACTTGGCATCAGAGGCAGGCAGGATGCCCCGGGGGACTTTCCAAAACTGCAGGGTCCCGGGTCACCCAGAGCCTGGGATCCTATAGGGCTGGGTGAGGGGGCACCAAAGAGCACCATGTGAAAGAGCTCCTTGGGGTCCCAAGGGGCTTCTCCCAGCCTCTGGCTCATGCCTCCTGGCATCCCAAGCACCAGCATGGCCAGGATGTCTTCAGCCCAGCCAGAACAGCGAGTGCCCAGTAGAATGGGAGGAGGCTCTGATGCCAGCTGTCTAGCTCTCCCCTGTGACCTCCTGCTGCTCATCTGTGAGCCTCTACCCACCCTGTCCTGGCCCCGACTGGCTCTGGGGTGTCATGCCAGGCAGGTTGTGTGGAAGAGCCTATTCAGTCCCATCAATGAGCTGAAGACAGCAGCCCTGCCCCCATCCGAGGTGTCTGGGTGGAGGTCCCTGGTGCCCCAGCTAGCTGTGTCCCCTCAGACGGAGTCTGACACTTCTGACCCTGCTTTCCACACAGGGAAATGGGGCCCAGAGAGAAGGGACCTACCTAAGGTCACTCAAGTCTCCCTCCCCTTGACTTGGTCACATCGAATCCGCTGTGCTTCTCAAGAATGATGAACCAATGTTAACTGTAGCTCACTTTTTAAAGTTCTTTTTCATTCAAAATACCTACTTGAACCGAGAAAATAAAGCCCAGGAAAATTAAAGTCCCTCAGGTTATATACACCCCAAGCCAAGAGAACCATTGTCTAGACAGCCAGCCTTAGATTTCTGACTTTTGCAAAATACAGAATTTCTCCCCCAAGATTTCAGAGGCCACCACAACTTTATGTTGCTAAATGGAGGCCTTTCCTAACCTGCCGCCCACCCATCATGGCAGTGCACCAACCAGGCAGGACATCATTTGAGAATGTGCAGTGCTGTGCTTAGTCACTCAGTTGTGTCTGACTCTTTGCGACCCTATGGACTGTAGCCCGCCAGGCTCCTCTGACCATGGAATCCTCTAGGCAAGAATACTGGAGTGGGTAGCCATTCCCTTCTCCAGGGGATCTTCCTGATCCAGGGATCAAACCCAGGTCTCCCATATCGCAGGCGGATTCTTTACCGTCTGAGCCACCAGGGAAGCCCAAGAATACTGGAGTGGGTAGCCTACCCCTTCTCCAGGGCATCTTCCTGACCCAGGAATTGAACTGAGGTCTCCTACTTTGCTGGTGGATTCTTTACCAGCTGAGCTACCAGAGAAGCCCTCATTCCAGAATGAGTCCTCAAATCTAAGGACTTAGAGTTTTTCAAAGCACTCATGATATAGTCTATTTTGCATTCCATTATAAAGCAAAGAGAAGCTTCAGCAGTGACTGTGCCTTGTTCCTGGCCCAGTGTGGGGGCTTCTGGGATGGGGTGGGGGCAAGGGGAAAATGATGTGGTATTTTGACTGATACCATCATCCCATCAGGACACCACCTGGAGAGGCCCAATCAGAGACAGGAAAGACATTTTTCCCTTCCTTTGTTGCCTTCTCCACAGTAAGAGTCCCCTCTTGAGACAGACTTATCTTTGTAACCTTAGAAACATCTCAACCTAGGGAAGAAATAGAAAGAGACGGCAACATCATGGCATGGGTCATCTTCCTTCAGTGTGTTGGGGCACTCAGCACTGTGCCAGCCCCATGGGCACTCAGCAGTGGGCACACAACAATAAGTCTGTCTCACAGTGCATCCAAGGGTTGAAATGATGACGTCTTCATTGTTGTTGGGATGGAGGGAATCTGAGCACTCAAGTTGCTTTTTTCCTAGAGGCTGGCCCTATGTCAGACACACCACAGACCCTGGTGGCTACCATGTAGCCACCTGGGGGCTTGGGAGCAGGGGCCATGGCCTTGGGCCCAGAGCAGGCAGCCAGTGTGCTCTGGGCTCCAAAAATGCATACTGCTCACATCATCCAGTGAACTCTCTAGAAATAGTTCTAGATAGGTACTTTCTAGAAATTGGATCCACTTTCTAACTCCAAAAAATTCCATAAACACACACACACACATAGCCTGCCCAAGAGGTCATTCCCTAAGAAGCACCCCAAGTGCGTCACAGCAGGCTGGTGTCCCAGAATCTAGACACACAGATTTCTGATGGCAGGACATTCATAGTGCCCACCCACCCACAGTCACCTGGAAACCCATGCCTGGCTTTGCTCCACCCCCAGCCCCTGCCCCTCCGCCAGCCAAAGGCAGGGTTGGGAAATCCGAAGACACTGTGTCTCTGGCAAGTTCACCCCCATGGCACTTCTTTCCCAAAGGCTCCCTGGAAGCTTAAAGGGTGAGGGCCAAAGCCAAAGCCATCTTTGCTCCCCAGACCTATCTCTCCATTTTCCTCCCGCCCTGCCTGTGGCTCTGTGGGTAGGCATTCTGATAAGACAAAGCGGGGGCTTTGAGAAAACCCCTCCCCCTCTTGTAAAATCCATTCTTCCATTGAGATTTCCCTCTGAGTACCCCTCAGTCACTTGGATGAGCCACAGAAGCAGAGTGATGCCAGGTTAGAGCCATGTAAGCAAGGACGGGCGGGAAAGGGCAGCTGTCCCCACCATCCACGACCTCGTTCCTAATGGGAGCATGTCACATCCCTCAAACGTGTTGGGGCAGCAAAAAAGTTGAGCACTACTGACCTAGGATAACAAAGTATTGCCGGACACAGGTATTTATTGACAAGTGGCTTGCAGTGAGCATATCGTGAATGCAAATGACTCTCCCTAAAATCGTTTGTGGTGCACCCGATTCATCACTAATCCCCGAGCGCCCCAAGTCTTCTGAGCCCGAATCATTCGCTCAGCAAACCGTGTCTTGATGGATGACGCAGAGGCTGAGGGCCTTGGCCACGGTCCCACCGGAAGCACCGCGGCGACCCCTATGAGGCTTTGCTGTCACGATATGCACCCAGCATGGTCCCTGTCCCCACCTAGCCCCACCCCCATGCGGTCCCCAGGACCACAGTGCAAGCCAACCTTTATCTCATTTTCTCTCCCACAGATGGAGGTAGTGAGTACCTTCAAGAGAAGCGGTTCATTTCAGGGTGCTGTGCGCCGGCGGTCCTCGGTCCTCAGCCAGCTCCATGACGTAACCAATCTTTCTACCCCTACTCACGTAATTCTCTCTGCTGCCAATCCCACCAGTGCCGCTGGGAGTGAGTCTTGAGTCCCCTTTTCTCTCATAAATGGCATCTCTGGGGAGGAAAAAGCCTCCAACTCTTCCTTCTCTTTTTTTTCCAGTCTTGCATCCTCCGCGCACCGTGGCTTTTCCGTTCTTTCTTTATTGCCCTGTTCAGTCCTTCCCACCAGATGGTGTGTCACTCCAAAGCCATAGCCTCTTATGAAATGTATTGAATCCATGGCACTGCTGGACCTTCGTTCTTTTCTCTGTTTGGTTTATTGTAGTTTATTTTATTTTTGTTTAGTACTCCTTCTGTCATTGGTTTTCTTTTCTTGAACTGGTCTGACTTTGCTGATGGTTCTTCACAAACTTGGGCCGTATTCTAGTGGCGTTGGGGACTTGGTGGGCACTTGGTCAGTGTTCTGCGGGGCAGCATGAGGTTGGCGTGCGGGCTCAGGGCCGTCTCCGGGACTTGAAGGAGAAGCCTTTGCAGCATCTTTCACAGTGGAAGAACCCAGCCCACCAACTGGGGACTAAAGAAACAGCTTCGAGAACTCTCCTTGAGGTGGTTTCCAAAGGCAGTAGACCTGAGCCACCGGGCATTAGAGGTGTCCCCAGGGGCCCTCCTCATGCCCCACATCCACCCTCGGCCACATTGCCATTTGTCCCCAATGCATCTTTGCTCTTTCCAAGCAGGCTTCAAGATTGGAAGGTCTTAACCTGATCTGGTCCATACTCTCTGTCCTCCTTCCTTCAAGAAGTTGGGAGACATTGATTCCTTGCTATACGTTCCACTGAAAACTTCCCGCCATGTCATCACATTTAGAAAGGAACCCAGGGGCAGTCCTGAAGAGGTAGAAACTTCCACATTTGCTCACATTTCTTTACAAAGACAAAACGAAAGCCATCAGACCGTTGAATCCACTACCCTATGGTCCCCCGAATGACAATGCAAGGAACCATGTGTGCCCCACCACCCAGGGTCACCTACTTGACATTTTCAAAAACAAAACAGTGAACCTTCAGATATGAGCCTCTTTCCTTTCCTACCAGTGTGACCTGGCAGCTCTCACTCCGAGAACACACCACTCCCCATAGACAGGAGTCGTTAACTATGCTTTTCCCACCAGACTCTGGGATTTTCTTTTACCTTGATTTCTTCTCTTTTCCTTTTTTTCTTTTGTCTTGTAGTTTCTTTATGGTTTTTGGCTTGTTTGTTTGTTTTCTTCTTCTTCTTTTTTTTAGGAACTGGTGAGAGGTCCCCAGTGGAGGGTGTTCCTCCTCTTGCATAAGCCATTGTTTCAGGCCACTCTGCCCTTTACGGAAGGGATGTGGGCTGCACTGGTCCCCACTGGGGTCACCTTGTCCCCTTTGGAAATGTCACACATGTGAACGCACACACACACAAATGCATTCTCCATCCCACAGGCCACACATACTTCCGGCTACCTTGAATGCTCTCTGAGACACCCACCTGAGCCACAAATACTGGCTGATGGCCCTCATGGGTGAGCTGGAAAGCTCCAGCTTCATCACACAGGGGAGTTGCCACCACTCCACCCAGAGAGACTTACAGGAGGCTTGGCCAGGGCCCACTGGGCAGCTGCTGCCCTCCCCCTGCCCCACTTCCTCCACGTGTTCCTTTGCCATCTCTCTCTGTGCTTTCTGTCTGTCTGTCTGTCCATCTGCCTGTCTGTCTGGGTGCCTCCAGCTTCCTCCCTTGGGGCAGTGTCTCTCCTGTATCTTCCTTGGCTCCTAGTGCCTTCCTTCTTTCTGTGGCCACGTGCCACACTCCGCTTCCCACTGCCGGGAGCCCAGCAGTGCAGAGTAGGAGGCACTCTACAGGGACCCAAGTAGCTCCTGGCCAGAAGAATGTTCGCTGTCCCTTCCACACCTTGTGCCACTGGGAGATGAGTGCCTTCAACCTGCGGAGGGTTCTGATGTTCTGATTCACAAGGGGCGGCCTCAAAGGCACAGCACCTCGGAAAGGACCCCTCTGCAGAGGAAGATGCTGGATGGAGGACCAGGTGACACCAGGGGACATTCCAGATTCCAGATACTGCCCACCAAAACTGCTTCCTCCCACCATCACCGCGTGGCAGGTTGGCTTGGAACTCTAAACTGGTTCCCAGTCTGAGCTTCAAAGACCCTGAGAAATCACCAAGCCTGGCACCCACATCATGCAAATCAGGGGAAGGCCTGGTGGAGCAGAGGACAGCCCCAGGCCTTAACTCTCTCTCTCAGAACTTACCAGTGGTCACGGGGCACAAGGTTTCCTTGGGAAAACCTGGCTCTTTCAGGAAGGCTCCTGTCCTCCTTGCCCACCACTTGGCCAGGTCACGCCTCGTCCTGAGCACCACAGCCAGTCTCAGCCCAGT
The DNA here is from genome assembly GCF_014754425.2 of Oryx dammah. Lineage (NCBI taxonomy): Eukaryota > Metazoa > Chordata > Mammalia > Artiodactyla > Bovidae > Oryx > Oryx dammah. The sequence continues at coordinate 57,423,614 of NW_024070207.1, forward strand.
GTCACTTCTACGGAGAACCTCGGGCTCTCTAGGTGGAAGGCCCGGTTCAGGGTGTGGACGAGGAGTCTCAAGGCCAGAATGAAACATGACACAGATCACCCAATGCAGGTCCCAGCATGTAACATCAATGGAAGAAGTGACCAGAGAATGTCCTCAGAATCTGAAGGGGAGGAGAATCCTTCCAAAGGATGTTTGGGGGGAGGCTAGAGATGCAGTGATCCTTGGGGCTCAATGTGCCCACATTCACAGCCACCCATGCTTCCTAGTCAACCTCTGATATTCCCCCAAGCTCGGCTTCCCATGCCTATATGTGCTTGTGGGTCTTTGCTGCTCCTGGATTCAGGAGTCCTAACTCGGTCCCCACACCCCTGGTCAACAGGCAGTGACCTCCCAGCTCCACAATGGCTTTAGCTGCCTCCTCCTTGCTCACTCAGCCATTTCTCCCACCTGGCTCAGTGGCTGCCCCACCACAGCCATTTCATTCTTGGCCTGCCACCTCATTTCACAGGACCTCAGCCATGCTTGGCCTTGAGGCCACCCATATGAGTGGCTTAGGGAAATTCATCCTTTACTAACCACCTTCAGTCTTTTGGAAATGAAAGGGGTGTGAAATCCTATCCTCTGTTAGTGTGTCAGTCACCCCCATTCCTGCCCTGATTACACTCTCACACAATAATGCTGGCTGTCAGGATGCCAAAGGTAGAGCCAGACAGGGAATGTCTGTTCACTCAGGTTTACTTATAAGCAGCAAGCCCAGGGTGCCAGGTGGTTGCCCCCAGGTGTGAGGGGGGACACACAAACACACCCCAGGCCCTCCGCAGCCACACATCCAAAGCCCATTCCACATCAGCCCAGCCGTCTCTACTCCAATGTTTACTGTCGCAGGGGCAGCTTGTGATTTTGGTCAGATGTGGCCAAAAGAACTCCCTCAGGGCGGTTTTGTTCTGATCAGCCGTGCCAGAAACATATCATGGCAGTTGTTTTATTTTAATTGGCTTTTGCAACGTGAAAACATTCCATCCAACTTGGCAAAGCCCAGCTAGGTGGGGCCTTGGGTCTTCCATGGACATGCCCTTCTGGAGAGCAGGGAGAGTGCTCCTCACATGCTCACAGAGCAGTAGTTAAGGCAGCCCCATGGAGGATGGAGGAAAGAGTCTGCAAGTGAAAGCTGTCTCATTTGCTGGAGTTTGCTTCCTTCTCAGGAAATCCGTTGGTTTCGAGCCAACTCTGCCCTTGTGAGTTTCTGGGAATAGTGTATCAGCATTTGCAGTTGGCTCTTTGACAGTGTGCACACTGTCTCCACACTAGGAACAGTATCAACCCTGCCCAAGCCTTCATGCAGGTAGGGGCCCTACCACGTGGAAGGACCTTGCAGGCAATTCCAAAAGCACACACCAGCTGAAAGCCTAAGGCCGACCCTGGAAGCCCTGCTCTGGAGCCCTTCCCAGTAGGCACTTCCAGGCCAACTCCAGGGGCTGGGAGCCAGGGCTGAGACAGCTCAAGAGACTTAGTTGAGATCCTGAAGCTAGAGATGGCTGGGGTGAGAGGCAAGGCCAAGCTCCCAAAAAGCCCAGGACTCTCCATGCCTTGGTCAATTGAGTACAATGTTGTGCTGATGCCAGCCACTGAGGCTGGACTATCCCAGTCCTAGGCACACACACATGCCCACAGAATGGGGGGTAATCTTCACAACTTCACCAGCCACCAGCATTTTCGGTTGGCCAACACCCACAAATCCATGTCTTTTGTTTGGGATTCGGTACCTCAGTGAAAGGGCCAACTCTGGAGTTTGCATTTTCACATCTCCTAATTCCATGGTTGAGGAAAGGGAACCTTCCCCTTGCTGTCCCCTCAACTGTGGTTCCATCACCTTAATGTCTTTGTGTTGCTTTCAAGTCATGATTCACCTTCATGCCTATGGGGAGGGTTTGGGAATTGAGAACCTGAAATTCATGGAGGCCTCATGGCTCTCCCCGGCTGCTGTGTTCAGAATTTGCTCTAAATCCAAAGCCCCAATGCCAGGGAAGCTGCCAGCTTCCTTCCTCCTACAGAAAGTTCTGGATTAGTAGTTGGTCCAGAGCCAGGCATACCCATCAATCATGTACAGGCTTTCAGGGAGTAGAGCAAGACAGGGCAGGAGTTGGCCGGAAGAATTCTGAGTTCTGTGAGCCTCATGCTGAGACAGGAGCAGAGGGTAGAGAGGATGTCAACCCCCCAGGGCCTGTTCATCTCACAGGACAGAAGGCGTCAGGCCCAGTTTCTATTGTGACTGATGTTATTGCTTTTAGTTTTCTCTTCTCTCCTTTGCTTTTCCTTTAATAGGGTAGGTGTTCCCTCAGTCCTTCACCATCCTGTCTGCTTTCATGGTCCTTCCCCGCCTCCACCAGCACCTCCATTGCAAACTCCAGCGATTAAAATTCAAAACCAAAGCACAGCCCATCCAATTTCAGCCGTGACCTTCACAACCCTGCCTCCTCAGGCCCCAACTATTCATCAGTAGCATGGCCCCATGGCAGAGTCTGACACAAGCACCCCTCCTCCATGTGGCCCCAGTGGTCCTGCAGGTCAGGAGTGCAGGGTGAGAAGAAGGCAGGCCCTGGGTGGCAGACAATAAAGAAGTAAGCTTGCACTCAGTGCAGATGCTCACCAGCCTCAGAACCAAAGGAAGGAGAACAAGAGAAACGTTAGGGGCGCTGTTCGGGATAAAGGTTGTCTGAGACAGCCTCTTAGAGGGTGGACTGTGAGCTGAGTTCCAAATGAGGAGACAAGGCTGACGGGATGATCTGGTGGAAGAAAAGTCTAGGTGGGGGAAGGGGGCAGGTGTAATGGCCCTGTGGGACACTCAGGCTAACTGTTCTGAGCAACGCGGGTGGAGAGTGCTGGTTGGGGGAGCTATGATGGGAGACATGTGCCAGTCCATGTGGGTCCCCTGCTCTCAGGGGTCTTATGTTCCAGTGACAGGAAACAGAATAAATAAGATGTGTGAGGTGTTTGAAGGTGAACCGAGCTGGGGAGAAAAGGAGGCAGAAGAGGTGCTGGGCTGCTGAGGGAGATGGGTGGATTGCAGCTACACATGGAAAGAGGTGAAAGGGAGCCATGAGGCTCCCTGGGGAAGAGCCTTCCTGACACAGGGAACAGCCAGTGCAAAGGCCCTGAGGCAGGAGTGTCCCCCTTGAGGAAGAGCCAGGGGGCTGCAGAAAGTAAAGGAGGAAGAGGAAGACAATGGTCCAAGGCAGGCCTTGGCAGTACTTTTCCTTTGAGGGAGACAGGGCTACTGAAGGGTTTGGAGCACTGGAGGGTGTGATTCAGTCTGACCTGTGTTTGTTTGAAAACATGGCTCGGGCTTCTATGCCAAGAGAGAGCGGAGATCAAGAGAGGCAACAGCCAGACCAGGGAGGAGACCTGGGAATGGGAGGTAAAGTTGAGGAAGCAGGCAGAGCCCTGAGTATGGACATAGAGATGGGGCCTCCTTACCAGACAGATGGTTAGAAGCACCCAGGACATGCATAGATGTGGGTGGAGAAAAGGCCCAGATGACCTGGTGTCCAGCCTGGAAACAGGGATTGGCATGGAGAGCAAGGGGCGGAAGAGAACAGAGCCAAATGAAGCTGGGGTCCTCTGTAGCCACAGCTGGAAGGACTGCAGGACCAAGAGAGGGGCAAAGAATAACCTAGATGAGGGACAGGGAGATGGCCAGGCGGCACGCCCAAGCAGTGAAGGAGGAAAAACGGCAGTTCTCAGATGCCAGGAAGTGGGGATTGCGACGGGTCTCAGGAAAGATGGGGCGAGAAACTATAGGAGAGCGTCCAGCCCCAGCCAGACCTGCCCTAACCTAGGAGTCCTCTTCGCTGGCTGGTGCTTTTCATGTCTTTCTTTCACCTTTAAATTATCTTACAGTCACCTGGACTTGGGGTGGGGGTGTCCCACACTGCAGAGACTGGTGTGAGTGCCACCACAGTAGGACCCAGAGCTGCCTCAGCAGCTGCTGGGATGTTTGGAGTCCTCACCTGCTAGACACAAGGGCAGGGCCCAACTCAGTGTCAGACAAAAGGGATGGAGACAGGGAAGACCCCCGGGACCCAGGGAAGATCCAGGGGCCCGGCCCCCCGCGTCTCTGTGCTTGGGGGTTGTGGTCCCCCGGAAACACAGCTGCAGCCACGGAGGTGGGAAGGGCTCCACTGGGGAGAGGTTTGAGAACTAGAGGCCACAAGATCTGCTGATGTTCGGCCCTGGGGCTGCAGTGCTGGGTGCCTCCAAGGTTCAGCCAGAGCCCTGCCCCCTGGATAGGAAGTCAAGGCAAGGGGCAGGGTAGGCAGAGGCAAGCCTGGGGGTCCCTCCAGGACCTCCTTCAGTTTGAGAGGCCTATTAGCCATCCACAGGAGGTACAGGGGCAGCGGATGGCAGGAAGGGTGGGTCCTGGCTGCAGGTGGTCGTGGTACAGGGGGTGTTGATGGCATCGACTTGGGCTGTAAGCTGTGGGCAACACTGGCAGCCTTGAGTGCAGTGACATCCCTTTGGGGTTCTCGAGATGGAGAGGTGACCTGAGGGCCTTGCCCCAGCCTCTGGGACAGACCCAGGCCAGGAGAGGAGCTAGGGCAGGATGCTGGATCCACTTGGCTGTGACCAGGCTTTCACAGGGAGGCACCAATTTCACCATGGGGACATCCTCAGGGCCCCGGGTGTGAGCCCAGGCCTCCAGGGTGGTTCTGTCTTCCCAGTTTCCACCAAACCCATGTCCCAGAGGTTGGCTGTGCCCTTTGGTGGGAGGTGGCCTGAAAACACCCCACTGTAAGATCCATCTCAAGCCATTTGTTAAGAGCCCAAGATTAGGATACAGGGAAACGGAAGCTGGAGGGAAGCTGACTCATGGTCAGCTGTAAACACACTCAGGTTGACTTGAGCCAGAGGTGCATGTTTGAGCAGGCAGCCCTGGCACCTCGTGTTGGTGACTGAGCAGCTGCTCTGTGCCAGGCTTTGGCACCAGGCAGCAAAGAAGGCTAGTGACAGGCATTCAAGTGAGTCTTTGAGTGCAGCCTCGAGGATGGCCCTGGCAAGGGTGGACTGGGAGAGCTGAGGGTGAGAGTGAGCAGAGGCCTGGCTTGACCACATGACCCAGGCCCAAGGGAGGGCAAAGGAGGTGGCCAGGGCACCAGATGACTGCTGGTAAACTTACCACGAGGGCCACCAGGGTTGAGGGTGGCAGGATGCCACTGGCTCCCGCTTCTGTGGCTTGTGGGGTGTGGCTGAGAGCCAAACCAAGTCCTCCAGCATGACCATGCAGCCAAGAAGCTGCCCGTGGTTCCCCCACAGTCCAGGCACCAGAAAAGCCCCAAATGATGAGGCCACATCTGCCGTGGCTACAAAAAGTGAACTGTTCCCTTTCATTAAAAAAAGTCAAAATGACACTCATTTTGGTGTCAGCCCCATCTCAGAAACCAGTCTGGGGAATGAAGGGGCCGACAACAAATGATGGCCATCTAGCAGCCAGAAGATGGGTCTTCACCAAATTCCAAGCAAATCCTCGCAGGATTTAAGATATGCAATTAGAAAATTCCAATTTGATGGTGCAGTGTGGTTCATTTTTTGGCATTTGACTGCAGGGTTCTCCTGGTTTAAACTGATCATGGAGCACTGAGCCTGGTTGACACTAGAGGGTAGCAAAGGACTCATTGTTAACAGTAGGATTCATGGTCAAAACCAGGGGGCAGTGAAGTTGTTCTATGAAGGGCCAGGGAGCAAGTACTTCTGGCTTCTGGTCCAAGTCACTGTGGAAACTATACGGCTCCAGCCTCCGACACAGCCAGACAAAATGCTCACAGGGATGGGTGTGGCCGCGGCCCCACTAAGACTTTGTTCACAAAACCATGTTGAGGGGCAGAGTTAGCTCTTGGGCCACAGTTGCCAATACCTTCTCTAAACCAAGAAAATCCAACCCTAGCACCTTGGACTTGGAAGTAGCTTTAGAACTGACATGTGTCCGTTCACTCACATAGGGAGGGTCTGGCCTCTGAATCTCAGCACAGGGCCAGCTGGTTAGCATGGGGGCCAGCTTAGGGTTTCCCATCCATTCTGCCTTCTAGAAGTATGAGAGCGGCCAGGCTGGGGGCCCAAGGATGGAGCAGAGAGAGGCAGCAGCTCTGCAGCTTGTAGACCCAAAGAGACTTGAGCATGCATGGAAGTGAAGGCAGGGCCATCAGAAGAAGCCGAGGGGCTAGGCCTGCAGGAGGTGTGGGGCTCAGGGCTGCCTGAGTGCAGCTAGAGCTGTGGTAGCAGGGGAGCAAGGCATTGTGGGAAGCTCTTTCCTGGGGACCCTTGTGCTGATCTGAGGCCTGCAGATGCCAGTGGGGTGGCCAGAGAACCTGAGAATGGGGCAAATATGGCAGATTCCAGAGACTGAAAGAAGTTGTCTGTCTTGGAGACTGAAAAGGAGGAGGGTGAGAAAGGCTAGAGGGGCAGGTTAGGCACACCCTGCAAAGGGTCTGTGAAAGGAAGTGATGACCTGGTCAAATGCTGGGCATCTGAGCAGGACAGGCTTGGTGGGTAGAAATCAAAAGTGGAGCCATTTTCCATCTTGGGTGCCTCCAGATGGGGGGCTGGCAGGGGCCTGAGCCGCAGTTCCTGGTTTCAGCCAGATGAGCCCTGGGCTGCAGCCAGGGCCAAGAGGTTGGCCTGGCAGTGTGGACAGGGAAGAGGAGGGACAGGGACAGGCCAGTGCTCTAGGCACCCTGGGACAGAGTAAGGAAGAGTGGAGGAGAGGGAGACAGAGAAACTGGTGAGGTAGGAGGGCCAGAAAGGGGCAGTGTCATGGAAGTTTCCATAAAGAGGGGCAGTTGCTGAGGCATGGGAGCTGGGGGACAGAGGAGAGGACCTAGAGAAGCCAGAGGGGGACCCACTCAAGAAAGGCCTGCCGTGTGCCCAGAGGCTGGGGACTTTTCTCATGCCAGAAAGTTCCAATTCTTCGGAAAGAGAAAGTAGGGAGCCCAGGGCCCATCACATTCCCTTTTCCCAGTCAACTGTCTCGGCTCTCATGTTGGAATCCCCCCGCCTTCCCCCACCCCAGTGTAGCCAGCAGTCCACTGCATCTGTTGCTCGTGAGTTCCAGAATATCTACCATTTATCCTGCATGCATGTCAGATGATGGGAGGTAACCACACCCAGGCAGAGGGCTCCGACCGTTCTCTTCCAAAAGACCAATGTTTGTCATGCAGTGACCCCTGCCATGGATGTGGGCGCGACTGGCATTGCCAGCCGCCGCTCATGGTCTCCTTCCTTCTTCCTTCCTCCCCCTCTATTCCCTTCCCTTCCCTCCCCCATCCCCCTCCAGATTCGGGTGGTGAAAGCGTTCCGTAGCTCCCTCTACGAAGGCCTGGAGAAACCAGAATCCAAGACCTCCATCCATAACTTCATGGCAACGCCCGAGTTTCTGATCAATGACTACACCCACAACATCCCACTGATTGACGACACGGACGTGGATGAAAATGAGGAACGCCTGCGAGCCCCACCTCCGCCCTCCCCCAACCAGAATAACAATGCCATAGACAGCGGCGTCTACCTGACCACGCACGGCACCAAGTCAGCTACCTCGTCACTGTTTTCTTCCAGACCCGGGAGCCCGCTCCACAGTGTGGAGACGTCCCTCTAAGCAGGACTGCTCTGGGCACGCGCACCATGCACACACGCGCACTTGGACGGGCGGGGTCACGGGCAGTGAGGACTGTTGAAGATGCCCGACCACCCTTGCCTGAAGCCAATCCATTCTAGGAGGGGGAGGAGGACGAAGGAGAGATCAGAGAATGAGAAGAGTTGTGTGTCCACCCCCCCTTTTTCTATGGAAGCTTTTTTAAATGAACACTGTCATTCCACCAGATGTTCACCGTTCAGGCCATGCAGTGGGACAGAGGTCTCCTTGTTGTTTTTTGGGGGGAGCACTCACTGCAGAGCAATTGGGTCAACAGTTTCAACAGGGGAGCGTCACTCTGCAGGAAGGATGCTCTCACCCAGGTGGCCCACCAGCCCAGCACCCCCTCCCCAGGATGGGTGCAGTTGGTCTGTGTGTGCGTGTGTGCATAGCCCCGTGTGCACGTATATACATGTGTGTGCACACAGAGGACTAGATGCATATCTCAAGAATAAGGAACTACTTATCGGCATGATATTTCCATTCCTCTTATCCAGTATTTTCATTTTGAAATTTCATTATTTATTGTGCCAGGGTCGGTTTCTTTCTTTTTTTTTTTTTCAGGGAACTAGACTGCAAGAATCTCCTTTTGGTTGCTTGGGGCCCACTTCACTGCTCCTCCCCCAAAAGTCCCCTCCATCCCCTATCCTCCCAGCACAGCTCCTGGGAGCAGGAAGGTCAAGGAAGGCAGGTGCAAATCAGAACACTGGAAACATTTACACTTTGAGACCCCTGCCTATAGAGGGAAAAAAAAAAAGTCAAAATTGTTCTTTCAAAGGAAAATACCAAAGTATTATTGAGAATGATCCCCTCCAGTAGGTAGAAGGGGGAATTTTGCTTTTGGTTTCCTTTGGCTCCAACTCCGATTCTCTAAGTCCTGAATTCTGGCCAGTGGGTGGGTTTTCTTTGTCTGCATCTCCACTTCAAGAGCACGAAGCCCGGCCCTAGATGTTCCTGACCTCCTGGGGACAATCCAGGAGAGCTAGGTCTGCAGGTGCAGGTGGGGTAGAATGCAGAGTCAGAAAGAAAGCAGAGAGGGACCAAACTCAGGAGGAGCTGACTCGGCCACAGCACCCATCAGCACCTCCAGCTGGACTCCCACTCTGGTTTAGAGAATGCCAAGAAGTCTCTGAGCTGCCCCTAAAAAGACTTGGATCAGTTCTCAGTCACCCCTCGCCAAAGCACTCTCCTGACCCTGGTCTCGCTCAAAGATAACTGTGACCCATGAGGGCATGGATTTGGGTCTGCAGCCACCTACGGTGACCTCGGGGATGCCAAGCCCCTGGGGGCGATGGTACCTCGTGTCTGTGGCTGTAATTGCGAAAGTGGGAAGCTGAGGAGGTCAGCTCTGCCACGTGGTTGGCTGAGCCCACGTGGAGGGCTGGACCTGGGTTCCCCAGACAGTTCCCTTGGGGGCCTCTCCTGGCAGTGTGAACACCCAGCATGCCCTCAGTTTTCCTCAAATTTACGATATCCCAGGAGGGAAATGCAGAAAAAAGCAGCGGTTCTTTTACCTTCAGAATTCTTCTTGTCTCCCATTTTGCACAGAGGAGGTTGGGGTCCAACCACAGCCTGTGGCTGGGGCCTGGGAGCTGGGCCGCTGGGAGACAGTTGGGAGCTGAGGGGCGGAGAGGCATTAACTAGACCGCTGGCAAGGCTGGTTCGCCCATCCCGGGCCCATCCCACAGCCCCTGGCCAGGGCTGGTCTGACCTCGACCTGTGTCTGTGCACGTCTGGATGGGTGGCGTCCCAAGCGCGCTCAAGTCCCCACTGTTAACATAACACCATGTCACCCCTGAGCAGGAGTAGTCATATCTCGGGCCAGGGAATTTCGGTTAGAAAGGCAAATCCCACTAACAATGCCAGCTACAGATAACTTAAAGCCATCCCTTTTTTCCAAAGGGCACATTGAGAATGTTACCCATTTGTAAATTGTTCTCCAATGTCCTTGTTTAAACAACAACAAACAGGGCAACTCAATTTGTCGCAGGTCTGTGTGTTCTTAAACAAGAATTCAAATTGGAAATGTTGAAATGGAAGAAGATGCACGCGGAACACTACACTCACGGGCTTCTTTTCATCCTCTGTTGTAGACACACTGGTAGGACACATGGTTGACATATAGCGCGAGCCTCACTGCTGCTATCCAGTCGCCTCCTGTGCTCGGCGACTGTTTAGTCCCCGGGTGCCTTTCCACGGGGTGTGGGGTGCAGACTGCTGCTCTCGTTTCTGTGTGTCTTCAGACTAGGGGGCCCTGTCTCACCGGGAAGCCCCTCTCTCTAAAGCATTATCTTATACGGAATGGCTTGGTCAACTGTGTTCAGTTATTAAATCTGTTTTACATTTTTATCTGCCTGTTAAAAAAGATGAACAAATATAACTTAACGAAGAAGACCACAGATGCATCATAATTTAAAGTCTGTAGTTGAATTTCCTAATTTTAAGACTAGACCAAAATTTCTGTATATTAAAAAAAAATGCAAGGCTGCTACAATCTCACTCTGGGTAATGTGTGTGATTTATTATTTGGTGAATTCTCTTCTGAAGCTAGAGAGGTGGTGTTCTCCCCTTCATCAAACTGGGGTGAGCCCCAGGGACAGCGGGGTTCCCGGGGGTGCAGCCACCTTGCTGTCAGCTCACCTGCTCTGTGTGGTCAGGCTTAAATGGTCTTGACTTGGAAGGGCCTCACCTGAATGTCTAGACTAGCATCCTCAGAGGTAGGTGGGGTGGGGAACACCACCCAAATGCCAGAACCCTGGCACACATGCAGATAGTGTCTTTTTATTTTCACTGCTGCAAAGTACAAATAACATCACATTTAGCATCTTGACTATATTTTAAACAAGGTCCAGGTTGGCGGCATTAAGTATGTTGACGTGGGTGTGTGGCCATCCCCAGAACTGCCCATCTTCCCCAGTGGAAACTCTGCCCCATTAAACACCATCTCCTCCCCCAGCCCATGCCCCCCAATCCTACTCTGTCTAGGGTCTGAAAACTCTAGACACCTGATATCAGTGGAGTCATATGGGGTCTGTCCTTGTGTCTGGCTTCTCTCACTGATCATCATGCCTTGTAGGTCCAGCCATGTTGTAGTGGCTGTCTTTTGAAGGCTGAATCACACTCCATTGTGGGGCTGGACCATGTTCTCTTCAACCAGGCATGCATCGATGGATGCAGGTTCCTTCTACGTTTTGACTTCTGTGAACTGCACACCTGTGAACATGGGCATACGCATATGTGTTTGAGCCTCTGTGTTCACTGCTTTTCAGTAGATACCCAGAAGTGGAATTGCTGGATCCTATGATAATCTTTTTTTTTAAATTAATTTATTTATTTTAATTGGAGGCTAATTACTTTACAATACTGTAGTGGTTTTTGCCATACATTGACATGAATCAGCCA
>NW_024070207.1:57439696-57462379 GCF_014754425.2 Oryx dammah
CTGTATTGGTGTTTTTCTTTCTGACTTACTTCACTCTGTATAATAGGCTCCAGTTTCATCCACCTCATTAAAACTGATTCAAATGCATTCTTTTTAACAGCTGAGTAATACTCCATTGTGTATATGTACCACAGTTTTCTTACCCATTCATCTGCTGATGGAAGTTTGGTTGCTTCCATGTTCTGGCTATTGTAAACAGTGCTGCAATGAACATTGGGGTACACATGTCTCTTTCAATTCTGGTTTCCAGTGGGATTGCTGGGTCATATGGCAGTTCCATTTCCAGTTTTTTTTTTTTTTTCCATTTCCAGTTTTTAAGGGATCTCCACACTGTTCTCCACCTATGGTGACCTTCTATTTACTTTTTGGAGGAACAGCCAGCCCATTTTCCATGGCACCCTTTTCCATTCCCCCCAGCAGTGTACAAGGGTTATCATCACAGATTTCCTCTTTAAACCAAAGCCATGGAAAGAAAGCCCGTTATTGCCCTCATTCACTGGCTCCGAGGGTCACTGCACCATTCATGCCTTCACACATCAAGTGTCTTTGAACATCTGTGCTGGGGCCAGCTGTGCAAACATCTGTCCTGGGGACAGCCAAGCTGCATGGCCCAGCCACTCTGCCCCACCAGCAGAGCCACAAGGGCAACCCTGGCTCATGATTTGCAAATGACTTGTATGGAAACAGGGCCCAAAGTCCCTGCATCCTGTTTCCTCGTATTTCTATTCCCCCACTGGGCATGTCACCCTGGTAGATATGGCAGTGCCAGAGAGAGCATTTTCCAGGGAAACTGCCAAGAAACAAGCAAAATGGCTCCTAAGCTCCCTCCCAACCACCTGAGGCCATACTTTCAGAAAAGGCCAAAGGCAAATGGCAGCAAACAGCAGAGAAACAAATAGCAAGAAGTTCTGGCTTCATTGATACACTAGGTCCTCTCAAATAAGAAGGCGAAGTCAGTGGAGGTTGGGCCAAACACCATATCAAGATAGCTGTGCCTTCTGGGGAGATGTTACTCATCTATATCTGAGTTCTCTTTTCCGTAGACTTCCATAAGCAAATAGGACTCAGGTTGCCAGGGGGAAAAAAAAAAACTGGTCACTCACCAACGCCTTGAGGCAGGGAAAATACTACGACACCCATCCCTTCACAAAGCTGGGAGCCATTCTTATCAGCCAGCAGCCTGGGAACACAGGTGGGTGCCATGAACTCGGGGGACCTAAGCAGCAGGCCTTTCTTCTCTCCTGGTTCTGGAGGCCAGAAGGCAGATTCTAGTTTTCCCCAGTTTTTGGCATCACTGGCAGTCCTTGGCTTATAGACAAATAAGTCTAGTTTCTGCCTGCATCATCATGGGGCCTTGTCCTTATGAGCTTGTGTCTCCACATGGTATGTGTCTGTCTCTCTCTCTTCTTATAAAGGACACCAGGTATATTGCACGAGGGCCACCCTACTCCTGTAAGATCTCATCTTACCTTGATGACACTGCAAAGGCTCTATTTGCAAATAAGGTCCCATCTCCACAGGTTCTGGGGCTTAGGACATGACCATGTCTTTGGGGGATACCAGACACTCCATCCCAGCTACAAAAGAAGAGATGAAGAGATGGACTGAGCCCCTACAAGGACCTGGTTTGCCCCCTCCTTTCTCTGGCTTGACAGGCCAAGGAAGGATTTATCACTTAAAGATGTGCTCTGGACTAAAAAGTTCCCAGAGGCCTGGGGTTCTAGAAAATCTTCATCTCTCATTATTGACCTTTTTGAACCTAAAAAAAAAAAGACAGAAGACCGTATCTCTTTAATCCCTATTATCTTTTACAAAGCCTCAGTAATAGGAAGCCAAAGCAAACAAAAGAAAACCACTCTGGACCAGATTTTAATTCATATTGTGTGACTGAACTGTCCTTACAAAGCAGAGCTGGCCATGTCCATATTCCCCAAAAGCATCACATATGTCCCAATACCATTCCTTACCTCTGTTCCAATGACAACACACACATACAACCCCTCAGTGACCCCGTAAGTCCCCAGGGCAGTGTGACAGATAACACACGTGGGTTGAGGGAGTTAAAATAGCTATCACATTCTGAAATGTTTTGGTCTAACCTGCTTGATTTACACAGCAGGAAACTGAGTCCCATTGAGACAAAGGAACTTGCCTGATACCTGATAATCGTTGAGAGGAAACTTAGGGCCACAAAACCTTCAGAGAGGCTGCTATTAGCCCCACAGCCCAGAGCTCACCCAGCTCAGCTCTGTGGCTCACAGCTGGGGTTGGGACACCAAGGACAGAGCTAGTCAACGCAGGCCAGGCAAGTCCCAGGGTGGGGGGCTACACCCAGCCTGTGGGGAGAAAGGGGGTGATAGAGGCAAGGTGCCTTTTAGAAAGCACAAGGTGGAAAGGACTGGCAAGAAAGCCAAAGCCGCCTTCAGAGCCCAGCCAGGCCCCCACCCTCCACCATCCACACTCAGAGCCCAGGCCCTGGGCTTGGGCACCAATTCTGTCCTCAAAGGGAAGGACAAAGTGGAAAAGGGGACCTTGGCTCATATCCTTCACCTTGAAGCCAAATAACACAGTCACTTCATAATTCGAGGGAGCCTTGCTTAGCACCAAGGTATGACTCCTCCTTATGTCCCTGACCCAGTGGACCCCAGGCATGCCAACCAGCTCCCAAACCTGTGGGTGCCAGAGGGCACGGTGGCCAGTGTCCAGAGCCCACATTCCCTGGTGACAAGCTCAGAAATGCAGTGAAGTGCCTGGGACAGTCCCCCAGGCCCCACACTATCATGGTGAAGGGTGGTCCCACCAGCACGCGTGGAGCCTGGACCCTTTATCCCAGGGAGAAGGACATCTGGGCCAGAGATTAACTAGACTCTGCATCTAGACTCACCATCTCGGCACTTTAAAAAAAATCTGTAACTTTCTAGATACATTTTGGTCAGATCTAGATTTCTTGATCTCAAATGATAGTCCTTAACCCCTCCTTCCAAAATGTAAGTTCATTCACCAAGCAGAATTACTGCCAAGCCCTGCAAGTATCCCAGCAGAGGAAGAAGGTCACGTGGGCTCCTCTAGGGGGTGCCATTGAGACATGGGCACAAGTTGTGTCATCCTGCCCCTCCAGAAGTGGTGGAAGGTCTGCCCTTGGCACCTCAGGTTGTAGGAAGGGCAATTCCCCTGGAGAGCCTCTGAGGAGAAATCAAGTCTGGATGGTACCCACAGACTTCTAGGGCAGCACAGGCTACAGAGCAAACACCGGGCATCTCAGTTGATTTCCATCATCTTTTATTACACAAAATAAAATTCCATTTATGTTGAACATTCATTCATACTTTCTATAAATCTGGCTTTTAAAAAATCCCCAGGGGTGCAGTCCCATAGCTTCTTAGATTTTCCTGCTGATGACATCACTCTTCAATGGCAGTCAGGTCCTCTCAAAGCACAAATGTTGACGCGGCGACTGGCCTTGAGCCACCTCACGTGGTATACTCTCAGCCTGCCCGCTGAAGGCGTGACTCTCGTCATTGTCCCGACCACAGCTGCTGGGGACAGTCATCGCCTTCACCAGCCCTCCCAGCTGGTCCTCTGGGGGCTGGCCTTCACGGCCCTTTGGCGGTGCTGTCCCCAGGCTGCCAAGCGTCCCGGGCTTCTCTTTGGGGAGGCCTGGACCAGGGCTTTAGGGGATCTCTGTGTCCATGGTATAAATCTGAATGAGATCAGACACAATGTTATCAATGGTTGGCTTGGTAAGGTCTTCACTAAACACCTAAAAAGGAGGAGAAGGAAAACAGGCTCTGGTTAGACTCCCTCTGGGTTAAACAAGGCACCTGCCACTAAGCACAGAACCACAGTACATGGGAGTGGAGATCGCGTGGGGATCGCATGGGGACTCTGCTATTGGAGACCATTCCAGACAGAAGAGGCTTTGGTGATCATCCAGCTCACATAGAAGAGGGGACTTGTCCTGGGTATGTGGGGAGCTGGTGACAGAGCTGGGCCCAGAGCACAGGCTCCTACCCATGGGCTCTCAGCTCCATGGTTTCTGGAGGGGAGTCCATTTCCAGAAGTAGACCGGACACACTCCACCTTAGGCCAGCCCCTGAGGAACACATGGACTTGCTCTCTAGCCTGGACCAGACCACCTTTTTTTTTTTCTTGGTGGCAACACTCAGCTTGAGGGATCTTAATTCCTGACTAGAGACCGAACCCAGGTCCCAGCAGTGAGAGTGCAGAGTCCTAACCACTGTACCACCAGGGAATTGCTCAGACTGCCCCTTGACTGTGCCACAGAGCTTATAAAATCGCAAGATGAGTCCCCAGGGGCCCAAATGAAAGGGGTAACCCTTCCTATTTCCAAGTAAGGTCTGGCCCTGGCCCTGCTCCTGGGAAGGGACTGCTAGGCCCTGCCTGATGAGAGGGGCCCTACCTGGGAGCCTGGACCTGCTCTCTCCTGGACCATACCTCCATTCCTCTTATCTTGGCTGATTTCAACCTGCATCCTTCCCCCAGGAACTAACCCTGACACCCATAACCATGAGTATAATGGCTTTTCTGAACTCTGGGAATCCTCCCAGTGACACATGGAGCTTAAGGGTGCTCCTGGGGACCCCTGATGACACCAGAAGTAAAAGGCAAAACAAGGAGTCCCTAGTTGGATGCTGTGGTCCCCAGGCCTGGGGGTTGCTGCCTGGGCTCTAGGTCTGAGGCTGAGCCAGGGCAAAAGCTGGACTAGAGTTCCCCCTGCTGCATGGACACCCAAGGAAGCTTGAACCCATCGTGGGCTGTCATCTCAGGTGGGAGACAGTGACCTGGAAAAACCCGTGCCCTCCCCATTTAGCTCAGGAAGATCCAGCCATTCCCCTCCCTCCCCCTGCCCCCACACTCTGAGTGGAAAATGAATATCTCAGAAACACAGGCTTGCTTGTCAGGATCCACTACCTGAATGCTTCTGGAGACCCCAAGCCAAGAAATGACCATTAAAAAGTAGCCCAGGGCCAAAATCTGGAAGCAACCCAAGAGTCCATCCACAGAGGATGGACTAACATGATGCAGACCAGCTGTACCATGGAACGGCACTCAGCCTTAAAAAGGATGGAAATTCTGAGTCCTGATACAACTCACTACTGCTTTAGAGCTGGAGTGTCATCCACCCAGAGGACCAATGCAGTTGGGTGCCAAGGGCTGCCCCACTGCCACCACCATACCCAAGGGCAGACAGGCTTCAGGGGGGATGTCAAGTCTCTTGAGCAGTGTGGGAAGCCCACCCAGAGCAGACAAGTGACATCACAGAGGTGGCAGCTGGGTGTACGTGAGCAGGAAGTATCTCTCATCAGCAAGCAAGTGGCCTTCACACGCCCAGAGGAGGCCCAAGAGCTCCAGCGCATGGAGCCCAGAGCCACCCAAAGAGAGCAAAGAACAAGGGAAGCGCAGCTATGCCACCCAGAGAAGTAGGCTCACACGGGGGAAGTGTGTCACCCAGAAAAGAGGCCCACTACCTGATTCAACAGAGGGGGGACGCAGGGGATCACACGATCTGGAAGTCCCCAAGAAGTCCAGCACAGAGCAATGCTTTTGTCCACACAGCCACCCTTCCCGCTCCCACCTCCAAGCTGCCATCAGGCTACATCCAGCCTGAGGTTGGGGCCACAAACACCTTTGTTCGACGATACTTGCACACCTACTACCCGCCAGGCCCAGGCGCTGGGCTTGGGGCCGCTGATGAAGCAGACAAGATCCCTGGCTTCAGGAGAGGGGGAAGGACAGACAGGCAGGAAAGGACAATGAAGCACAGAGAGAAGCTGCTATCTCCGAGGAAGGGCAGCCTGGCAGGGGCGGGGAGGTGCTCAGGAAGGGGGAGGCAGCCACTGTAGGTTCACAGAGGAGGGGCAGTGCACAAAGAGGGGGAGTCTTCTAGCAATTCAAAGTCTGCTCACATGGAATCTCATTCCAGGACGAGGAGGGACAATGAGCTTCGTTTCATGAAGAAAGGAACAGCAGATTTCAAGCATGGGAAAGGAAAAACAAAGAATGGTCTCAAAATCCCATTTTAAGCAATGGTGGGACTACTGCAGGAAACCTGCTAGGACTGCATGCAGCCTTTCTGGTGGACACAGTTGACCCAGCTCTCAATAAACTGCTCCCTGGGTCCAGCTGGTCTTGAGGAGGAGGGCTGTCATCTATCTCCTCTGTTTATCCATTCATCCACCCACCCATCCATCCATCATCCATCGACATTCCCATTCTAACATCTATCCATCCAGCCATCCACTCATCACTGATCCATCTCTGTATCTATCACCTATCTACCCACCTACCAGCCACTGTCGTTTTAGGGCACCCCTGATACTTCGAGTGTGATGCCAGACTTACTGATGTCTCATCTACAGCAAGCTCCCACTCAATGCAATAAAAGTGCTTGCTTGAGCTCAGTAGTTCTCAATCAGGGATGACCCCCTCCCCACCCCAAGACACTTGGCAATGTCTGGACACCTCTTGGGTTGTCACAGCATCCAGTGGGTGGAGGCTGGTGATGCCGCCCTGCACCCAACAGTGCCCAGCGTGACCCCCCCAAACATCCACAATATCAAGGGGGAAGAGCCCAGCTTAGGCTATGGTGACAGGATTATTTTCAAGCTTCAGGGTTCCCCAGTAGCCCGTATCTTTCTTTGCAGGTAATTACTACAAAAACATTTGACATCTGGTGTAGGGACTGCTGAAGGTCCTCAGGGAGGGAAAAGGCGGGGGGGAGATACACACCAATGCAGTCACCTCACCTGCCACCATGGCTTCTCGGCCTCAGCCTCAGCAGGCACTTCGACCCCATAGGCTTGTAGGGCCAGGTGGATTACTGCCACAGCTATGTGCTGAGCCCGGAAGCGGAGGCATAGCCCCCCGTGGTAGCTGTCCTGTAGCAAAGCCCAGGCGGTAACGGAGACAGGGGTCCGCTGCCAGCTGTAACGGTTCAGCCAGTTCTTGAGCGAGACCAGGTAGTGGAGCAGGTACTGTAAAGACACACCAGTCAGCCGCCCCCTACCATCACCTGCCTCCTTAACCGGGAGTCTGCAGGCCCTCCCCCTGCCAGCCTCTCTCCCCTAAACTGCCATGGTGTGTATACATCACAGATCAGATGCCGTCTCCCTGTGTCCACCTCCAGCGACCCTCGCCCCAGGTCCCCACCGGTTTGCCCACTCTTGTCCTCTGAACCCAGCTTCTGAAACCTGCCTGGGCCTCTCTGTCAACATGGCCCTGCTCCGGACACCATCAGCAATTATTCTGCTCCTCCCCTTGGCCCAGCTCAAACATAAAGCTCCAGAAACAGCAGCCTGATCTGCAGAACAGACCACAGCCCCCACGGGCCAGCCAGAGACAGGACATCAGGGGAGCTCAAGTATCTGAACACCCTCCAGCTTGACTGTCAGCTCCTGTTCTGCCTGAACACATGCTCTCCTTGAGCCCATGGGGAGGGGAGCCCTGCACTGTGCACCAACACAAACCACGACTGCTGAGCATCTCCACCATGGGTTCTGGGGTTAGGGAGGTGGTGGGGGGAAGAGATGGTAACAGGGGAAGTAGGAAGGCCTCCATGGTGACCAAGTTGTTCTTTCATACGTTAACCAAGGCAGTGGCCACCAGTACACGTGACAAGCAAGCAACACCCAGAACTTGGGCAGGGGTGTTGTATCAGTGCCCACACCCTGACTGTTATCTTCTATTTATTCGAGTTTTGCAAAATGCCATTTGGGGAGGCTGGGCTATTTCTTCTGACTCCTTCTAAATCTACAACTCATTCGACAAAAATTCCAATGGGAAAGAGACAAAATCACAGTGCAGAGGCCCACATCACAGCACCTCCCCCTTCTCTCTGCAGTCCACCCACCAATTGCCCACATGAGGCCTCAGGGCCCCAAATGAGTCTGCTGCAGGGCTACTTTCTGTGATAGCTCTGCTGTTGGGAGGAATGTGTTCCTAGCAGCGAAGTCAGTGACCCAGCTTTTCTCAGGGTTTTTCTGCACAGATGAGCTGCGTGTGAGCTGTGAGGCGGAGTAGCAACTCCCAGGAACAGAGACTCCAGCAGGTCATGAAACCGGCCTTGCCTCCGCTTTTGTGGGTCAGTGAACACACAACTTATATGGGTCTAGGGACAGGTACAGGCTTCAGAGGGCACATGGATCCCAGCTTTCAGCCACAGCCGAGTGGGCAGAAAGGCAGAAGCTGAAATCAGAGCTGCCTGAGAACCCTGGGAGTCGGGATGAGACAGGCCACCCGAGTGTCACTGTGCGTCCTCGGGGCCCTGTGTGGCTCCAGGCTCAGGTGACTGCACTTTCCAGATAAAGAGCAAAGACTTTCATGCTGCTGGGAACCATAAGTGACTGCTGCCCTTCTACCAACCCCCACCACATGTACCTTGTGCGGGTGCTGGAAGGAGACCTGAAAACGCAGGACCCGCAGCACGAGCAGTTCACACTGTACGATGCTGTCCCGGATCTCCCAGAAGCGCGAGTCCAGCTCCAAGGGGTCACTGCCCGGGTGGAAGTACCTGAACAGAGAAACAACATGGCTGGCAATAGAAGAGGGTGCCCCCAGGAGCCCTGTCATGGGGTGTCCAGATACACACACCAGAGCTCCTCTGTCATTGACCAGCATAGGATCCACCTACATGTCTACATAGGGGATAAAAACAGGAACCAGGGAGGAAAGAAGCTGCCTCCAGTGTTAGCCCCAGTGGCTGTGCCATGGCACTCAGCAAGACATGGGCTCTTTGCACCCGGGGGTGGCAATGCCCACGGTGCTCAGTCTGGGCCCAGGGAAGGTATTTAAACACAGGGTTGATACACACTCAGAAACATAAAAGTATTTCAGCTATTTCCCAGGTTGTCTTTCTTTCATTCCAGATCTTTCTGTCCTTGTGTACACCTTATTTGTCTACGAGACTCCCACCTATGCAAGATCACTAAGATGTACGGGAACAGGATTTACACTCAAGTGATCAGAACTCTCAGCCACTGAGTCATCATTCTCAGCTCCCCTCTCGTATTCTGAGCTCCCCACAGAACCCACCTGGGTGCCCACATCCAATTAGTGAGCCCTACAACTTCCCCTCGTGCCCACCCGCACTCCCTGCTGGGCCCTGGCAGTTACAAGTGGACTCCGGCTGGCCCCCTGCAGTGCCCTCTCTGGTTTTATCTCCTAGTCATTCTCAGTACATCGCAAACCTGTCATGTTTATGGGGTGGGGAGTGCTTTTCCATTAACTGTTTATTAAAAGAGAAGCAGCACAGAACAGCTTTCTTCCTTAATGATTACAGAGTTCCTAGAAGGGCTATGACGCACTGCTAATCAGTAACTTTCCAGAAACTGCTTTCTCCCAGACCCTCTGGGCCTTGGCACAGCCCATCCAGCTGGCTGGACCCCACATTCTTCCCCAACAGAAACATGGCTACTCAGGCCCAGGGCTGCGAGAGACACTCCTGGGCTACTCTGACTCAGTTTCCACACCATCTAAATAGGACAACGGCCCCAGAACCCAACTGCTTTGATCTGTCCTGTCCAAGACACCTTGAGAATCTTCTTTGGTGCCCCTCTGCAAGCCCCCTCTGCTCTAGCCTGTGATAGCCTCTTTCCACCCTTCTCTGCATGCCATCAGGCCTCTGAGGTTTCCCCCAAATCTGGCCCCAGTCGCTGTTGCACAGGTGACCCTAGACTTCTGACACTGCATTCACTTCTGCCTCTGCTGCTGGAGCTCCTGGCCCCAGTTCAAGGCCACCCAGGTGTCTCCTTCTGAGTTTGACTGCTGGCACCTGGGAGACACTGGAAGCCACTACCTGTTGGAAACATTGATGATGTCACGCGTGCGCAGATGCTGTTCCTCCACTTTGCCAGCCAAGTAAAGGGAAGACATGGCCACCAAGTAGGGGTCGTAGGCATCCAGGTTGATCTCGCAGAAGAATTTATGGTAAATGGTACAGGCGGTGGCGATGGGGATGGACCGCATCCCTAGCTTGACACCTACCAAGAGAAAACACACAGGGGAGAGCTTCATCCAGAGCTCACCCCCTGTGAAGTGTGAGGTGCGCCAATGAGTTAGACACTGAGGGTGCACACGCCTGCTCAGACAGCACCGAGAGCCCAGGGCCCAGCTGACAGGGGCTGCCAACCCTTCCACGGGGTCCTTGACCTGAGGAATTTAGAGGCAGGCTTGTCAGACTCTGACAGGCTAATGAGCCCCTGGAGGTCACACTCAAGTGCGGCCTTCCCTTCATAGCTCTGCAGGTTCCTCATGTCTCCCAAGCCCCCAAGGCTTCAAACTTCTCCCCAATCTGTGCCTGGCATATCCCTTTCTGCACATCTCAAAAGCATCAGCTGTGTGTCTGTTTCCACATGAGGAAACATTTAACTAGAGGTCACTCCCATCTCTGCAGCTCGTAACCAAAACCCTGCCAAGGTGACAAGAGGAAAAAAGGCCTCTGAGTGCCACAAAGATGCCACAGGTCCTGATGCACTAGTCCACAGGGTCAGAAAAGGCAAGCAAAGGAAGCAGGGTGACTGCTAAAGGCAACCACAGGCCGAGCAGGAGAAAAGCAACATCGATGACCACAGCCAGGCTTGAGGAAAGAAGAGCAAGAAACTGAAAAAGGAACAGAAATAACTCAAAAACTGGAGCATGATAGTTTGATTTAGGCCTTAAAAGCCCTAAATCCCTCAGAAAGCTACTAATGAAATCACTGCACTGGGTCACAGAACTAAAACAAATTCACAATGACCACGGTTAACAAGGGAAGGTTAACTTGACACCCCACAGACTGAAGGAAGATGGAGAACAACCAATAATCATTAAAATTGTGTTCAACATTCTCTACCTAAAAAGATGTATTAGTTCCCTTGAGCTGCTGGAACAAAATACCATAAACAAATTGGCTAAAAACAACACGTTTTTTCTCTTACAGGGCCGGTTCCTTCTGGAGGTTCCAGGGAAGAATCCATTTCCTTGCCCTTTCCAGTTTCTAGAGGTGCCTGCAATCTTTGGCTCGTGGCCTCTTCCTCCAGCTTCAAAGCCAGCAGTGCAGCATCTTCTAACTGTGCTTCCATCATCACATGGCCTTTTCCTCTGCCGTCTACTTCTCCTGCCTCTATATCTAAGGATGGGTGTGATTATATCAGGTGCAGCAGATCATCTAAGACAGTTCCCTGACATCAAGATGCTTAATCCCACCTGCAAAATCTCTTTCACTACATGAGGTTAACAGTCCCAGGTTCTGGGGATTAGGATGGGGCAATCTCTGGACCAGTATTCAGCCTCACAGAGAGAGCAAGGGCATATGCAAAACATGAGAGGAAGGACATATGCAAACATTTTAGCATTAGCTTTCAGCATTTAGCACTTAGTAAAACCTAAGCATGTCAAGGTTTAAACTTGACTTTAGACAGTGAAGTTCTATGTAGACAGTTCCACATGGGACCCATCATTCTCAGAGATGTCAGATGAGGTGGTATTGCTACATGTGAGCCTCAAAGGGTAGCATGGTTCCTTGTTTACACGGACCTTCCAAGCATATGTGTGGCATATATGAGGGGCCACTGCCATCCTTCTTTATACACTTTTCAAAACGTTTTGAAAATTAAATGTACACACCACTGGGATTAATGGTCCTAAACTATTTCTCCAGAGTCTGCTTATGTTGACTTGAAAGCAGACTCACTCAAACCACTCTTCCGCCGGAGTGTACATAAAGTAACAAAGATTGGAAACAATGTAGCATTTTTGACAGAGAAACAACGTTTCTATGGAAATACAACCGGCTTCCTTGCCTGCTGGGAATGGGGGCCCTCAACACAACAGTGGACGCCACGACAGGTTTGGAAACACTCAAACCCCTCTTCTGCAGGGTGTACACAAAGTAACCAAGATCGGAAACAACCTAGCATTTCTGATAATTGCACGGAAATACAACTGGCTTCCTAGCCTCAGCCTTGGGAGCAGGGGCGCCCAACAGCACAGAAGACGCCGTGTCAGGGTTCAGGACAGAGGGTGCACCTTGGGTCCTCGCTGTGATGGGACCTGTCAGGAGCGCCACCAATGGCATGTTCCATGTGACCAAGTGCCGGCGTCTCCTTATGCTGGGAGACAGGTGTGTCGGAAGGCACCTTCTAAGCTATGGCCAGTCCCTTGCCACATCTCCTGAGGCCTAGGCGCCAGTCGTGAAATGGCCAAAAGCCCAGGAAGCAGGGTGTGGCATCAAGGCTGAGGCCAGAACCCACAGGCCGAGCCTCTGCTAGGGCCCGGTCTCTGCCTTCCATTCAGCCACGCCAGCTCCGCGTCTGGCAGGTACCCCTCCTCCGGGAAGCGGGTCCCCTACTCCAGTAGCCCCTGCCCGGCTGCTCCCGGCTCCCGTGACAGACTGGGGCCGGCTGGACACAAGGGCAGCACTGCGGCTCCGGCCACCACGTCCCGCCCTCTTCCTGGCGCGGTTACCTGCCTCCATGATGAACCTTGTCACTCGGAAGTGTACCCTCGACTCAGGTGCCAGCCGCCCCTCCGAGCCCCGAGTCTCAGCCCCTCCTCCGCAGGTCCCGGGGCCACTGGCCTCCATGAGGCCCCGCCCCACAGACCCAGAGCCCCTCACCGGAAGGATAGGCACCCAGACGCGTGGCACCTTGCTCCCGGGGTGTCCTCGCCCCGGGAGCCGAGGTGCCGCCCCGCCCTGCCTGGATCGGCCCTCCCCACCCCCCCGGGTGAGGGTGCTGAAGGCTAGCCCGAACGACTGCGCAGGCGCCAGATCAAGCGCAAGCGCACAGACCCACCCTGTCTGGCGTCTGTCAGGCGACTGTTGCGCTCCCCGCCCCTCAGCCTGGACTCAGGAAGCCATCCCGCACCTCCTCCGGAGGCGTAGGTCCCGCCCCCGGAGACTCACACTCCGCCCCTGGGAGCCCACAGGCGGCCTCGGGGAACCCGGGAGGCTACTTCTTCAACGCGCAGGGAGGTTACTACAGTCCTAGGGCCAGGGCGCGAAAACAACCCCCCTAACGCCTGAGCGACAAGTCCCTACGGTGTCGCCCCGGGCTGGTGGCCCAGCGTAGGGCCGAGGCGGCGCTTGACCTCACAACAGTGTCTTCCAACCAGACAAGACATGGGGTTCAATCTCAGTGTTCCTAAAACCCAAATCCGGCTTTGCCAGTGTTTCCCAAACCTACAGGTGAACCCCGAAGGAAGCGGTGTGCACAAAATGAGGACAGTTAGTAGGGCTGTTTGTGTCAGGCTTTTCCAGGGGCCCAGCATCCCTGGGGGACCTGCTTGCAGCTCTCCTTTCCAGACTGGCAGCAAGGGAGGAGCTTAAGAAATGTTTGCTCAATGAGTGTTAATTGAATATCCAGCTCCCAGTGCAATCCCACACTTCGTGTCTTCCACAAATAGATTCTGCATCAGGCATTAGGGATGTACAACCCCAAAGGGACCCCCAAGCTACTGATAGTGCACTCTGGTCATTCTGATACAGCCAGACAGTTCCGATCATTTGAGAGAGTTTGGAAGGTTGAGAGGAAAAAGCCACCCTAAGGCCAACCTTTATCTTCTTTAGCCCCTCCCTAGTCAGTTTCCCCCACCTGGTCCTCTCTACACCAGCTGGCTTGGTTTCCTGGCACTGCTATAACAAATGACCAGCAAAGTAGGTGACTTAAAACATTAGAACTTTAAATCAAGGTGTCAACAGGACCATACTCCCTCCAGAGGCTCTGTAGCAGCATCCTTCCTTGTCTCCCAGCTTCCAGTGGCCCCAGATGTCCCTTGGCTTGTAGCCGCATCATTCCAGTGTCTGCCTCCGTTGTCACATGGCCTCTTCCCTTGTGTCTGTCTCTTTTTTCTGCCCTATTTGTCATTGCATTTATGGACTAATCCAGGATGGTAGCAACTTGCAGTCCTTAATCACATCTGCACATCGGCATAGATCCTTTTGCCAAATAAGACCATATGCACACGGTTCCTGGGATGAGAACATGGACACATCTCTGGTGGGAGTGGGGTGGCTACCATTGCCCATGACAGCAGCGACCAGAGTGAGTTTTTTGCAGGTCAAGACTAAGGTGACCCTGCCTGCTTAACAGCCCCCAGGGCCCCTTCGCCTCAGGAGAAAGCCCAAGGCCTTGCCTGACCTTCTAGTGCTGGAGAAGTCACCCTGCTAACTGGTCACTCGTGGCAAAGGCCTTGGGCAGCTCCCCAAAGGTTATGGTCTCTCTGCCCAGTGAAGCAACTGCTCCTCACATTTTCTCCCTGGCTCCCTCTGTCCAAGGCAAGGGGCAGGCCCTCTGGTTTGATTACCTCTGAGTGTGCATGTGTTTGCATGCTTGTGAAGGGGCTTGGGACCCCCAGCCTCCTGGGCTGGTATAACAAATGACCAGCAATCTAGGTGATCAAGTCATGCCGTGATCACTCCATCACTGCTGTTTGTCCCTGGGACCAGAGCAGGACTCCCCTGACCCCTCCCAGCTCCCCACATCTGTGTAGGATGCACATGCCCCCCTCTCTGAAACTCGTGTGCACACAGACGCACGCAAGAGTCGGACATTCCCTCCTTGTCCACTGGGGTGTGCATGTGCTCACACCCAAACTGTATCACTCTTCCCTCTGGCCCGTGGCCCAGCAGCCTGCCTGTCACCTCCTTGCCCACTGGGCTTGCTGGTTAAACAGTGCCCCTAGGATTCCTCCTTCTCCCCTGGGCCTTTTGTGGTCTGAGGAGTCTAGGCTCAGCGAGTAATAGGTGCCTGCGAATGTGACTCAAGGGAATGACTCAACGAACACATTAATTTTGAAAGCGCTGGGTTACAGGGCACCCTCCTGGCAGGCCGCCTGGGTGCAGTGGTTGATAAATGAATCATTCACTAGCCACCAATTGGAGCCAGCCAACCTCGGGGTAGCGTTTCTTCCCTCACAGGCAAGCCACACCCACTATCGAGGCACTCCCTGCCTTGTCCCCCCTCATTCTGCCCCCCCCGACCTCACCTGGGGATCACTTCCAGGCCCGGCAGAGAGAAGATGGTCAATAAAGGCAGGGTGGACATCATCTTGGAAGAGGACTCTGTGATATTTGCCAAGACTCCTTATCTACCCCTGACCGTGCTCCGTGACCCTGAGGGAGCCACAGCCTCTTCACAAGGATGAATAAGCAAGTGAGGGGGTCACACTGAAGCTCAAAAGATGAGGCAGAGGAGGGCAGAGGCGTTTGGGGCACAGAGGAAAGCTGTGCCCGGGCAGGACCTCGGGAAAGCCCACATGCTCTTCAAAGGCAGGGCTCACCTCCAAAGTGCCTGCCCTGCACACCTGCTTCCCAGGGGCCTCCACCCAAGAACCAGTCAGTGGAAGCCCTGCCCCTTTTCCTTGGAAACTTCTCACTCCATATCACACTATCACCGTTTCTTCCCTGCCTCCCCTGCCCCCCGCCTCACTGGCACCTTCTGGACCAGTGAAGGCAGCTGCTCAAGCCTCCCTGTGGATCCCTTTACTGCCCACCCCCCACTGCCTTCCACCCACCCACCCTTCTCAATGCTGCATCCTTGAAGCTACTTGTGTCCCTGGATTCCACACTGTGCCCTTGGTCCCCCACCCTGCCCCCATTCCATCCTCTTGGTCCATTCAGGCTGCTGGAACAAAACCACCAGAGACACAGATTTCTCGCAGTTCTGGGAGGCTGGAAGTCCAGGATGCCAGCAGGGTTGGGTTCTAGGGAGGACCCCCCTTCTGGGTTACAAGCCAGCCAGCTTCTCACTCTGGCCTCACAGGAAAGACAAGGCAAGGGAGCTCCTGAGATGCTTTTGGAAGGGGACTAATTCCACAAGGGCTCTGCTTCATCACTTCCCAAAAGTCCACCTCCGGGTACCACCATCACCTTGGGCCTTCCGACTTCACCAGATCAGTCTGGGGGAGGGCCTATTCGGACCATAGCCCTCGCCAAGGTCAAGGGTCACATCTGAGCTGTCTCCCACCTGCGGCCACTCGTTGCAGTTGACTGCTTGGTACATGGTCTGGCTCTGTACCTGGACGGCTTTGAAGATTTGTGCTCCGTGTCTCCTCAGGCACCACCCCCCACATCTGGGCAAGCTTTGAAGCCTCGTGCTCCCTGTCCCCCCACGTCTGGGCAAGCTGAACAGGATACCCTCCCCCCAGCCCCAGCCAGAGCAAAGAGTCTACCATGCACTTGAGCTGTTTTCCCAGCACCTTGGGGGGCCTCAGACTCAGAGCCAGGGATTTTTTTCATAACCTCTTAGTGGGTGTGGGGCCATCAGTCTCCACATCCAAACCACATTCGGGGTGGGGGTGTCCATCTCAGTTGCACACAGTGACCACAACACACCCCCTCCTGCCGCAAATGCTTTCCCTTTGGGGATTCCTAGGTTCCGGGCCTGTTCTCCTGGCTTGTCTCCTCCCTCCCAGGTCAGCTGAGTGCCCAGTGAGTCGGGCTCACGCCTGGTGCTGGGACAAAGCAGACAGTGTCTGCCTTCGGTAGCCTTGCCCTGGCTCCAGACACAACAACCTTTGTAAAAACGAAGTCCAATCAGTGCCCTTCCCTCTCCAAGCCCCCACAAGAGCCATACCAGCTGCCAGAAGGCAGCTCTATTTACCCGGCAAGTGTCCTCCCAGGCACAAACACTGGTGAGATTATAGTTCTTGGTTTATCTACTGCCTTGGATTATTTCCTTTGGACTACATGAGTTTCGAGTGAAGACAGACTCAATACGGAGAACAGTGGAGTGAGCTCTGAGCACCTATGAGATCTCCTATGAGGCCAAGTTGGGCCTCAGGAGAAGGGCTGAGAGCCAGCATGAGGGTCAGAAGATGCAATCCAGCCACAGACGTGCACAAACAGCTGCCACGGATCCAGAGACAGAAAGTGGATCAGTGGGGGTGAGGGACCAACAAGCCACAGGAGGGACTGGTAACTGGCACAGGGGTTCTTTGAAGGCATGATAGAAATGTTCAGGAATTAGATTATGGTGATGAGTGCATAACTCGGTAAATATGTTAAAAAAAATAACATGTTGAACTGTGTAGCTTAGATGAGTGACTGTTATGGTATCCGACATAGCTCCATAGCTGTTAATTTTTAAAGTTCTGTGCTCTTCAGAGACAAGCGAACTGACAGCTGCTGCTACTGCTGCTAAGTTGCTTCAGTCATGTCCGACTCTGTGTGACCCCATAGGCAGCAGCCCACCAGGCTTCTCTGTCCCTGGGATTCTCCAGGCAAGAATACTGGAGTGGGTTGCCATTTCCTTCTCCAATGCATGCATGCATGCTAAGTCACCTCAGTCATGACCAACTCTGTGTGACCACATGGACAGCAGCCCACCAGGTTCCTCTGACCATGGGATTCTCCAGGCAAAAATACTGGAGTGGGTTGCCATTTTCTTCTTTGGTGAACTGACAGACCCACCCTCAAAGTCCTGAAATAGGGCAGATAATGGCACAGGGTACTTTGCTCCCCCTTGGGGAGGGGAGTTGAGTGGATTGTTGGAGATGGGGGAACACCCAGGCCTGAGACTTCCACGCATCCAGGATCTGCCGGTCTGAGTGGGGGCTAATGGAGACATCTTGACCCGAGTGCCTCTCACCAGTGACTTTAACCCACAGGCTGTGTGACAATAGAGGCAGGGCTTAAGAGTGATGTGGCCACAAGCCAAGGAATGCCTGCAACCACTGGAAGCTGGAAGAGATGCAGAAGGGAGAGAGGTGGAAGGGTCCTTCCCTAAAGCCTCCAGATGAGAGGGAATCCATTTCTGTTGACCCGGTTTGCAGTCCTCTGTTGCCACAGCCCAAGGAAATTCACACAAAGGGAGTGATTAAGCCCCACCTCGCCATCTGCTACAGAGACAGTAGAGAAGATGGATGTGGCTTCTGATGGTTGCGTGGGCCCCTCACAAGTTCTGCCAGTGGAAGGAAGAAGGCCTGAGGAGGGCATAATCTTTACCCCAGAGCACTGGGAAACAAAAGAGATAAAAAGACTGCAGATGAAGCAGTCAGATCCAAGAAGGTCAGGCGGCTTCTCAAAGCCTCCCAGCATGTGGATGCCAGCCCAAATGGGTCAGGGCTGTTAGCTCCGGGAGCTTAGAAAGGGAACTTCTCAACAGTTTGGTCATCCTTGCCAGACACCACTCTCCTATATGCCTCTCTAGCCCCAGCCATCTCGATCTTTCTACCAGACCCTGTCAATGTCAATGCCAGCAGAGCCCTTTCTGTGTTTGTGATCGCCAAGGCTCATGGACACACCTATTGCTGTCTCTGCCCTCCGCCAGAACAGGGCAGTAACGCATCCCAGATTTTTCTCATGTGTGTGCCCACCATCACTTGACTAAGTCTGTCTCTAAAGGTGTAAATCCCCAGGGAGAATCTGATGGGATGAATCTTCATTATGAACACACAGCCCTCTGAAACAGGAAGCCACCTTTGGTCAAATCAGTGGCAGGGTTGGGGGGCCTCAGTGTCTGTACTCATTCCTAGGGAAGCTGTGTGGGAGGTCGGCAGTGACCAGCATGCCAACCCAGGAGCCCAAGGACACCCATTTGGCAGGGTCAGTCTCAGCGCATCTGAGCCCACGACCTCAGGTGTTACACTTTGTGCACCACCCCCATACACCCAGAAAGGGACTCAGAGAAAAGGGCGTCATCACCCACCCTTTTCAGTGGTCAGCCAGAGATATTGTCTTTGCTATTTGTTCACTGAGCAAGGAAATAAAGCCCTCAACTCTCTTGGCAGGCAGTCAATAGAGATGGTCTAAATTGCTAGATGAAGAAATAAGTGAGAAAAAGCCAGTTGTCTGGTGATGCCCAGGCAAGTATCCGAAGAGTTACAGTATTACGTTGAAGGCAGGCCATTGAAATAGTGACAAAGTGCATCTAGGCTGGAAAGGGAAAAATAAAACTACCTCTATGCACAGATAACACAATCTTATATAAAGAAAATCCTAAGGAACACACACACACACAAACTACGTAGAGCTAATAAATAGTCCATCCAAGTTGTAGAATACAAGAGCAGTATACAAAAATCTATTGTATTTCTACACAATACCTATGAACAATCAAAAATGAAATTAAGAGTTCTGTTCATAAGAGCATCAATTGAATAAAATACCCAGCAATAAATATAACAAAAGGAGGGCAAAACTTGTGCAACAACATACTACTGAAAGATATTAAAGAAGATCTAAGTAGAAAGACATCTTCTGTTCATATATTAAAAGGTTTTAATTGTTTAAATAGTAATATTCTTCAAATTGGTCTACAAATTCAATGCAATCGCTATCTAAATTCCAGTTGGCTTTTTGGCAGAAATTGACAAGCCCATCTTAAAATTCATACCGAAATGCAAAGGACCCAGACTAGCCAACATAATCTTGAAAAAGAACAAAGTTGAAGAACTCACACTTCCTGATTTTAAAACTTACCACAAAGCTACAGGAATCAAGATTATGTAGTACTGACACAAAGGTGGAGATACAGACCCACAAAATAGAAACCCATACTGCTTTGGTTAGCTGATTGTCAACAAGGGTGACAAGACATTCAATGAGGAAAGAATAGTGTCTTCAACAAATGGTGCTGGGACAAAGGATAGTAGCCACATGCAAAAGAATGAAGTTGGACCCCTTCCCCACACCATATAGAAAAATCAACTCAAAATGGATCATAAACCTAAATGTACCATAACAGCTGAAACTGTAAAACTCTTTTATAAAAAACAGACATAAATATTCACAAACTTGGATAAGTTCATGGTTACCTAGATATGATACCAATAAATAACATAAGTAGATACATCATCAGTTCAATTCAGTCTCTCAGTCGCGTCTGACTGTTTGCAACCTCATGCACTGCAGTACTCCAGGCTTCCCTGTCCATCACCAACTCCTGGAGCTTCCTCAAACTCATGTCCATCGAGTCAGTGATGCCATCAACCATCTCATACTCTGTTGTCCCCTTCTCCGCCTGCCTTCAATCTTTCCCAGCATCAGAGTCTTTTCCAGTGAGTCAGTTCTTCACATCAGGTAGCCAAACTATTGGAGTTTCAGCTTCAGCATCAGTCTTTCCAATGAATATTCAGGGCTGATCTCCTTTAGAATGGACTGGTTGGATCTCCTTGCAGTCCAAGGGACTCTCGAGAGTCTTCTCCAACACCACAGTTCAAAAGCATCAATTCATCAGCACTCAGCTTTCTTTATGGTCCAACTCTCACATCCATACATGACTGCTGGAAAAACCATAGCTTTGACTAGACGGACCTAGACAGACCTTTGTTAGTAAAGTAATGTCTCTGCTTTTAATATGCTGTCTAGGTTGGTCATAGCTTTTCTTCCAAGGATCAAGCATCTTTTAATTTCATGACTGTAGTTTCCGTCTGCAGATTTGGAGCTCCAAAATCACAGATACATTGTAATTCATCAAAAGTAAACAATTCTGAGCAGGGAAGCATGGCAGGGCTTTCCAAGCTCCGACTGGCCACCCAGCACTGAGGAAAAAAAAAAAAAAGATTCATGGCTGCCAGGGGCTGGAGGGAGGGAGACTGGGGAATGACCACTCAGTGAGTATGGGCTTCCTTTTGTGAGTGATGAAAATGTTCTGGCCTAATAGAGTGGTGATGTTTGCACAACCACATGGTGATGGTGGTGAAGATTCTGAAAGCATTGAACTATACACTTTAAATGAGTGAATTAGTGTGTAAGTGATATTTCAGTAAAGCTCTATTTTTTAAAACTGAAAGCCAGAAGGGAACCCTTAAATTGTTGCTGCCCTGGGGCAGCTCTGTCTGTAAGGGAAAGTGAAGACCCCAAACCCTCATCTCAGAAACAACTGACTCCTGTGCTGTGGTTACGTAAGATGTCACCATGGGGGAAGCTAGGAGAAAGGCACGCAAGGCTCCCCTGCACTGTCTTTGGAACTTCTGGTGAATCTATAACTATTTCGAAATAAAAACAAAAGATGTCTGATGGGGCTGGGCTGTTCACTCAAGGCTCTGCGTCCAACTTCATTCAGGTTGTTGGCAGAATCCATTTCCTTGAGGCTGAAGGACCAAGCTCCCTGCTTCCTTGACTTGTGGTCCCTTCATCTTCAAGCTGGTGAGTGGAGTCCTTCTCAATATCTTTTCATCTTTGACTCCCCTGTGGTCTCAGCCAGCAAAGCTCTGCTTGTTAAGGGCTCCTGTGATGACAATGCCCAGCCAATAATCAAGGCTAATTTCCCCATGTTCAGGTCAATGGGTTAATAGCGTTAATTACATCTGCAAAGTCGCCTCAGCTGTGCAGCATAACATATTCATGAGTACGACATCAGAGAACCAAGGATGTGAGAGTCAAAATTCTGCCTATCACAGTGGGTTATTTAAAATCTGTCTGGGATGTAAACCCCCAGGAGGGTGAAGGTTAGGCATTAGGTGTTAGGGAGGAGGAGGGAAGCCATCAAAGAGTTGTCCCCAGTTTGGAAAAGCCTCGACAGCCATGAGGGGGGCTGTGGTCACCCAAGGAGAGGGGGCAGGTCACCCAAGGAGGGAGGGGGCAGGTGGTGGGTGGAAAGAATGGCCTGGGGGAGGCCAGCTGCAGATGCTTTCAGAAGTTCTTCCACCCCAACCTTAGCCTGCAGTTTTCTCCTTGGATGTAGCATCCAAGGACCAGTCTCCTATCTCCTTGATCTCCAAAGACGGTCTTCCTAATTCAAGGCTAGAAGAAATCCCAGTGAGTTGGGGGCTAGCCTGCTGCCCTGAGCCCATTGTGCTGGCCACAGCCTACCACCAGGGGGCAGAGTCGTCTACATCAAAGGCCACACAGCTGGAGAGTGCAGGTGTGTGTGGGTCTAAGTGTGTGTACAGACGTGTTGGGGGCATGCTTGTTGCTGGGTGGAGTCTCTTCACCAACCATGTCAGAGCCTCCTCTGTGCTGTCACGGTGGCTGAAAGGCTCCTCTATGCTGGACACAGGCTCTCAGAACAGGAAGAGCTCATTCAATCCGGTTGTTACCCTAGTCAACACCCAAAGCACCCATCTCCCCCGTTCAGGCAAAAGAAGGGATCTGACTGGGTGCTACAGATTGAGTCTTGTGGCAGCACAAACAGCCCTCTTTGGGGCCAGGAGTTGGGTCTCCTTCAGAGAGAGAAGGGAGCAGGCCACTTAACCAGCCCCCACAAACTCAGGCCCACCACCCTCCAAGCTGGATCTCAGCAACTGAAATTCACATCAAAATGCAGAACTAGTGAATAACTGGGCTCAGGTCCCAGAAATAGGCTGCCCTTTCTACAGGGTGACGGGAAGATCCTCCTTGCTTCCTGTTGCCATGGTTTCCACTCTGCTACCAAGCAGCGGGCACGGTGGAAGCCATTTCCCGCAATGGGATGCTGGTGCTGGCTGGGTGTGCAGCTGCAGTGGCCAAAAGCAAGTGAGATGGTGGGAAAAAAAAAAAAAACTAGTCCCAGAGATCTCTCCCCAGGGCCAGAGCGTAAACATCAGGGCATTATACACTCCTTGAGCACACAGATAAGAGGCCTTGCAAAAAAAGACTACACAGGAAAAAAAATTCAAATGCTAGAGCCAACACATGCTTGGGCAGAAGGCATTGCTGGTTTGGGCCCTGGGCATGGGTTCTCGGCACAGAGGAGCCCATTTCTCTTTTGGCCAGAACATGGTGAGTGGGAGGGATGTCTTGGGTGTCCACAGCCTGCAAGCGCA